>NC_138216.1:14278342-14395567 GCF_964194415.1 Vipera berus
GTTATAGCATGGGCTATCTCCGCAAGGCAACTTCACATCTGCAAAAGTCATGGTTTTTTGGTCTTCGGGGAGGCAGGGGAACAGGAATATGTGTTTGTTTTTTGAATTTGAGCTCTTTCTGCAATGGGCACTTTTCATACTATAAGCAGTTTTTCCTAACAAATGCAAGATATAAGATGGGCTATCTCCGCAAGGAAACTTCACATCTGCAAAAGTCATGGTTTTTTGGTCTTCGGGGAAGCAGGGGAACAGGAATATGTGTTTGTTTTTCGAATTTGAGCTCTTTCTGCAATGGGCACTTTTCATACTATAAGCAGTTTTTCCTAACAAATGCAAGATATAGCATGGGCTATCTCCGCAAGGAAACTTCAGATCTGCAAAAGTCATGGTTTTTTCGTCTTCGGGGAGGCAGGGGAACAGGAATACGTGTTTGTTTTTCGAATTTGAGCTCTTTCTGCAATGGGCACTTTTCATGCTCTAAGCAGTTTTTCCTAACAAATGCAAGATATAGCATGGGCTATCTCCGCAAGGAAACTTCAGATCTGCAAAAGTCATGGTTTTTTTGTCTTCGGGGAGGCAGGGGAACATGAATATGTGTTTGTTTTGCAAATTTGATCTCTATCTACAATGGGCACTTTTCATGCTATAAGCAGTTTTTCCTAACAAATGCAAGATATAGCATGGGCTATCTCCGCAAGGAAACTTCACATATGCAAAAGTCATGGTTTTTTGATCTTCGGGGAGGCAGGGGAACATGAATATGTGTTTGTTTTTTGAATTTGAGCTCTTTGTGCAATGGGCACTTTTCATACTATAAGCAGTTTTTCCTAACAAATGCAAGATATATCATGGGCTATCTCCGCAAGGAAACTTCAGATCTGCAAAACTCATGGTTTTTTGGTGTTCAGTGAGCCGGGGGAACATGAATACGTGTTTGTTTTTCGAATTTGAGCTCTTTCTGCAATGGGCACTTTTCATGCTCTAAGCAGTTTTTCCTAACAAATACAAGATATAGCATGGGCTATCTCCGCAAGGAAACTTCACATCTGCAAAAGTCATGGTTTTTTGATCTTCGGGGAGGCAGGGGAACATGAATATGTGTTTGTTTTTTGAATTTGTGCTCTTTCTGCAATGGGCACTTTTCATACTATAAGCAGTTTTTCCTAACAAATGCAAGATATAACATGGGCTATCTCCGCAAGGAAACTTCACATCTGCAAAAGTCATGGTTTTTTGGTCTTCGGGGAAGCAGGGGAACAGGAATATGTGTTTGTTTTTCGAATTTGAGCTCTTTCTGCAATGGGCACCTTTCATACTATAAGCAGTTTTTCCTAACAAATGCAAGATATAGCATGGGCTATCTCCGCAAGGAAACTTCAGATCTGCAAAAGTCATGGTTTTTTCGTCTTCGGGGAGGCAGGGGAACAGGAATATGTGTTTGTTTTGCGAATTTGATCTCTATCTGCAATGGGCACTTTTCATACTATAAGCAGTTTTTCCTAACAAATGCAAGATATAACATGGGCTAAATCCGCAAGGAAACTTCACATCTGCAAAAGTCATGGTTTTTTGATCTTCGGGGAGGCAGGGGAACAGGAATATGTGTTTGTTTTTCGAATTTGAGCTCTTTCTGCAATGGGCACTTTTCATACTATAAGCAGTTTTTCCTAACAAATGCAAGACATAACATGGGCTATCACCGCAAGGAAACTTCAGATCTGCAAAAGTCATGGTTTTTTGGTGTTCAGTGAGCCGGGGGAACATGAATACGTGTTTGTTTTTCGAATTTGAGCTCTTTCTGCAATGGGCACTTTTCATGCTCTAAGCAGTTTTTCCTAACAAATGCAAGATATAGCATGGGCTATCTCCGCAAGGAAACTTCACATCTGCAAAAGTCATGGTTTTTTTGTCTTCGGGGAGGCAGGGGAACATGAATATGTGTTTGTTTTGCAAATTTGATCTCTATCTACAATGGGCACTTTTCATGCTCTAAGCAGTTTTTCCTAACAAATGCAAGATATAGCATGGGCTATCTCCGCAAGGAAACTTCAGATCTGCAAAAGTCATGGTTTTTTTGTCTTCGGGGAGGCAGGGGAACAGGGATATGTGTTTGTTTTTCGAATTTGAGCTCTTTCTGCAATGGGCACTTTTCATGCTCTAAGCAGTTTTTCCTAACAAATGCAAGATATAGCATGGGGTATCTCTGCAAGGAAACTTCAGATCTGCAAAAGTCATGGTTTTTTGATCTTCGGGGAGGCAGGGGAAGAGGAATATGTGTTTGTTTTGCGAATTTGAGCTCTATCTGCAATGGGCACTTTTCATGCTATAAGCAGTTTTTCCTAACAAATGCAAGATATAGCATGGGCTATCTCCGCAAGGAAACTTCAGATCTGCAAAAGTCATAGTTTTTTGGTCTTCGGGGAGGCAGGGGAACATGAATATGTGTTTGTTTTGCGAATTTGAGCTCTATCTGCAATGGGCACTTTTCATGCTATAAGCAGTTTTTCCTAACAAATGCAAGTTATAGCATGGGCTATCTCCGCAAGGAAACTTAAGATCTGCAAAAGTCATGGTTTTTTGGTCTTCGGGGAGGCAGGGGAACATGAATATGTGTTTGTTTTTTGAATTTGAGCTCTTTCTGCAATGGGCACTTTTCATACTATAAGCAGTTTTTCCTAACAAATGCAAGATATAGCATGGGCTATCTCCGCAAGGAAACTTCAGATCTGCAAAAGTCATGGTTTTTTTGTCTTCGGGGAGGCAGGGGAACAGGAATATGTGTTTGTTTTGCGAATTTGAGCTCTTTCTGCAATGGGCACTTTTCATACTATAAGCAGTTTTTCCTAACAAATGCAAGATATAACATGGGCTATCTCCGCAAGGAAACTTCACATCTGGAAAAGTCATGGTTTTTTGATCTTCGGGGAGGCAGGGGAAGAGGAATATGTGTTTGTTTTGCGAATTTGAGCTCTATCTGCAATGGGCACTTTTCATGCTATAAGCAGTTTTTCCTAACAAATGCAAGATATAGCATGGGCTATCTCCGCAAGGAAACTTCAGATCTGCAAGAGTCATGGTTTTTTGGTCTTCGGGGAGGCAGGGGAACATGAATATGTGTTTGTTTTTTGAATTTGAGCTCTTTGTGCAATGGGCACTTTTCATACTATAAGCAGTTTTTCCTAACAAATGCAAGATATATCATGGGCTATCTCCGCAAGGAAACTTCAGATCTGCAAAACTCATGGTTTTTTGGTGTTCAGTGAGCCAGGGGAACATGAATACGTGTTTGTTTTTCGAATTTGAGCTCTTTCTGCAATGGGCACTTTTCATGCTCTAAGCAGTTTTTCCTAACAAATACAAGATATAGCATGGGCTATATCCGCAAGGAAACTTCACATCTGCAAAAGTCATGGTTTTTTGATCTTCGGGGAGGCAGGGGAACAGGGATATGTGTTTGTTTTTCGAATTTGAGCTCTTTCTGCAATGGGCACTTTTCATACTATAAGCAGTTTTTCCTAACAAATGCAAGATATAGCATGGGCTATCTCCGCAAGGAAACTTCAGATGTGCAAAAGTCATGGTTTTTTGGTCTTCGGGGAGGCAGGGGAACATGAATACTTCAGATCTGCAAAAGTCATGGTTTTCTGGTCTTCGGTGAGCCGGGGGAACATGAATACGTGTTTGTTTTTCGAATTTGAGCTCTATCTGCAATGGGCACTTTTCATGCTATAAGCAGATTTTCCTAACAAATGCAAGATATAACATGGGCTATCACCGCAAGGAGACATCAGATCTGCAAAACTCATGGTTTTTTGGTCTTTGGTGAGCCGGGGGAACATGAATACGTGTTTGTTTTTCGAATTTGAGCTCTTTCTGCAATGGGCACTTTTCATGCTCTAAGCAGTTTTTCCTAACAAATGCAAGATATAGCATGGGCTATCTCCGCAAGGAAACTTCACATCTGCAAAAGTCATGGTTTTTTGATCTTCGGGGAGGCAGGGGAACATGAATATGTGTTTGTTTTTTGAATTTGTGCTCTTTCTGCAATGGGCACTTTTCATACTATAAGCAGTTTTTCCTAACAAATGCAAGATATAACATGGGCTATCTCCGCAAGGAAACTTCACATCTGCAAAAGTCATGGTTTTTTGGTCTTCGGGGAAGCAGGGGAACAGGAATATGTGTTTGTTTTTCGAATTTGAGCTCTTTCTGCAATGGGCACCTTTCATACTATAAGCAGTTTTTCCTAACAAATGCAAGATATAGCATGGGCTATCTCCGCAAGGAAACTTCAGATCTGCAAAAGTCATGGTTTTTTCGTCTTCGGGGAGGCAGGGGAACAGGAATATGTGTTTGTTTTGCGAATTTGATCTCTATCTGCAATGGGCACTTTTCATACTATAAGCAGTTTTTCCTAACAAATGCAAGATATAACATGGGCTAAATCCGCAAGGAAACTTCACATCTGCAAAAGTCATGGTTTTTTGATCTTCGGGGAGGCAGGGGAACAGGAATATGTGTTTGTTTTTCGAATTTGAGCTCTTTCTGCAATGGGTACTTTTCATACTATAAGCAGTTTTTCCTAACAAATGCAAGACATAACATGGGCTATCACCGCAAGGAAACTTCAGATCTGCAAAAGTCATGGTTTTTTGGTGTTCAGTGAGCCGGGGGAACATGAATACGTGTTTGTTTTTCGAATTTGAGCTCTTTCTGCAATGGGCACTTTTCATGCTCTAAGCAGTTTTTCCTAACAAATGCAAGATATAGCATGGGCTATCTCCGCAAGGAAACTTCACATCTGCAAAAGTCATGGTTTTTTTGTCTTCGGGGAGGCAGGGGAACATGAATATGTGTTTGTTTTGCAAATTTGATCTCTATCTACAATGGGCACTTTTCATGCTCTAAGCAGTTTTTCCTAACAAATGCAAGATATAGCATGGGCTATCTCCGCAAGGAAACTTCAGATCTGCAAAAGTCATGGTTTTTTTGTCTTCGGGGAGGCAGGGGAACAGGGATATGTGTTTGTTTTTCGAATTTGAGCTCTTTCTGCAATGGGCACTTTTCATGCTCTAAGCAGTTTTTCCTAACAAATGCAAGATATAGCATGGGGTATCTCTGCAAGGAAACTTCAGATCTGCAAAAGTCATGGTTTTTTGATCTTCGGGGAGGCAGGGGAAGAGGAATATGTGTTTGTTTTGCGAATTTGAGCTCTATCTGCAATGGGCACTTTTCATGCTATAAGCAGTTTTTCCTAACAAATGCAAGATATAGCATGGGCTATCTCCGCAAGGAAACTTCAGATCTGCAAAAGTCATAGTTTTTTGGTCTTCGGGGAGGCAGGGGAACATGAATATGTGTTTGTTTTGCGAATTTGAGCTCTATCTGCAATGGGCACTTTTCATGCTATAAGCAGTTTTTCCTAACAAATGCAAGTTATAGCATGGGCTATCTCCGCAAGGAAACTTAAGATCTGCAAAAGTCATGGTTTTTTGGTCTTCGGGGAGGCAGGGGAACATGAATATGTGTTTGTTTTTTGAATTTGAGCTCTTTCTGCAATGGGCACTTTTCATACTATAAGCAGTTTTTCCTAACAAATGCAAGATATAGCATGGGCTATCTCCGCAAGGAAACTTCAGATCTGCAAAAGTCATGGTTTTTTTGTCTTCGGGGAGGCAGGGGAACAGGAATATGTGTTTGTTTTGCGAATTTGAGCTCTTTCTGCAATGGGCACTTTTCATACTATAAGCAGTTTTTCCTAACAAATGCAAGATATAACATGGGCTATCTCCGCAAGGAAACTTCACATCTGGAAAAGTCATGGTTTTTTGATCTTCGGGGAGGCAGGGGAAGAGGAATATGTGTTTGTTTTGCGAATTTGAGCTCTATCTGCAATGGGCACTTTTCATGCTATAAGCAGTTTTTCCTAACAAATGCAAGATATAGCATGGGCTATCTCCGCAAGGAAACTTCAGATCTGCAAGAGTCATGGTTTTTTGGTCTTCGGGGAGGCAGGGGAACATGAATACGTGTTTGTTTTTCGAATTTGAGCTCTTTCTGCAATGGGCACTTTTCATGCTCTAAGCAGTTTTTCCTAACAAATACAAGATATAGCATGGGCTATATCCGCAAGGAAACTTCACATCTGCAAAAGTCATGGTTTTTTGATCTTCGGGGAGGCAGGGGAACAGGGATATGTGTTTGTTTTTCGAATTTGAGCTCTTTCTGCAATGGGCACTTTTCATACTATAAGCAGTTTTTCCTAACAAATGCAAGATATAGCATGGGCTATCTCCGCAAGGAAACTTCAGATGTGCAAAAGTCATGGTTTTTTGGTCTTCGGGGAGGCAGGGGAACATGAATACTTCAGATCTGCAAAAGTCATGGTTTTCTGGTCTTCGGTGAGCCGGGGGAACATGAATACGTGTTTGTTTTTCGAATTTGAGCTCTATCTGCAATGGGCACTTTTCATGCTATAAGCAGATTTTCCTAACAAATGCAAGATATAACATGGGCTATCACCGCAAGGAGACATCAGATCTGCAAAACTCATGGTTTTTTGGTCTTTGGTGAGCCGGTGGAACATGAATACGTGTTTGTTTTTCGAATTTGAGCTCTATCTGCAATGTGCACTTTTCATGCTATAAGCAATTTTTCCTAACAAATGCAAGATATACATGGGCTATCTCCGCAAGGAGACATCAGATCTGCAAAACTCATGGTTTTTTGGTCTTTGGTGAGCCGGGGGAACATGAATACGTGTTTGTTTTTCGAATTTGAGCTCTATCTGCAATGGGCACTTTTTATGCTATAAGCAGATTTTCCTAACAAATGCAAGATATAACATGGGCTATCTCCGCAAGGAGACATCAGATCTGCAAAACTGATGGTTTTTTGGTCTTCGGTGAGCCGGGGGAACATGAAAACGTGTTTGTTTTTTCGAATTTGAGCTCTATCTGCAATGGGCACTTTTCATGCTAGAAGTTATTTTTCCTAACAAATCTAACATTTAACCTTGGCTATCAATGCAAGGAGACATCAGATCTGCAAAACACATGGTTTCTTGGTCTTTGCTGAGCCGCAGGAACATGAATATGTGTTTGTTTTTCGAATTTGAGCTCTATCTGCAATGGGCACTTTTCATGCTATGAGCAATTTTTCCTAACAAATGCAACATATAATCTGGGCTATCTCTGCAAGGAGACATTAGAAATGCAAAACTCATGGTTTTTTGGTCTTCGCTGAGCCGGGGGAACATGAATATGTGTTTGTTTTTTGAATTTGAGCTCTATTTGCAATGGGCGCGTTTCATGCTATAAGCAATTTTTCCTAACAAATGCAAGATATACATGGGCTATCTCCGCAAGGAGACATCAGATCTGCAAAACTCATGGTTTTTTGGTCTTTGGTGAGCCGGGGGAACATGAATACGTGTTTGTTTTTCGAATTTGAGCTCTATCTGCAATGGGCACTTTTTATGCTATAAGCAGATTTTCCTAACAAATGCAAGATATAACATGGGCTATCTCCGCAAGGAGACATCAGATCTGCAAAACTGATGGTTTTTTGGTCTTCGGTGAGCCGGGGGAACATGAAAACGTGTTTGTTTTTTCGAATTTGAGCTCTATCTGCAATGGGCACCTTTCATGCTATAAGCAGATTTTCCGAACAAATGCAAGATATAACATGGGCTATCTCTGCAAGGAGACATCAGATCTGCAAAACACATGGTTTTTTGGTCTTTGGTGAGCCGGGGGAACATGAATACGTGTTTGTTTTTCGAATTTGAGCTCTATCTGCAAATGGAACATATAACCAGGGCTATCTCTGCAAGGAGACATCAGATCTGCAAAACTCATGGTTTTTTGGTCTTCGGTGAGCCGGGGGAACATGAATACGTGTTTGTTTTTTGAATTTGAGCTCTATCTGCAATGGACACTTTTCATGCTATAAGCAGATTTTCCTAACAAATGCAAGATATAACATGGGCTATCTCCGCAAGGAGATATCAGATCTGCACATGGTTTTTTGGTCTTCGGTGAGCCGGGGGAACATAAATACGTGTTTGTTTTTCGAATTTGAGCTCTATCTGCAATGGGCACTTTTCATGCTATAAGCAGATTTTCCTAACAAATGCAAGATATAACATGGGCTATCTCTGCAAGGAGACATCAGATCTGCAAAAGACATGGATTTTTGGTCTTTGGTGAGCCGGGGGAACATGAATACGTGTTTGTTTTTCGAATTTGAGCTCTATCTGCAATGGGCACTTTTCATGCTATAAGCAGTTTTTCCTAACAAATGCAAGATATAACATGGGCTATTTCCGCAAAGAGACATCAGATCTGCAAAACTCATGGTTTTTTGGTCTTCGGTGAGCCGGGGGAACATAAATACGTGTTTGTTTTTCGAATTTGAGCTCTATCTGCAATGGGCACTTTTCATGCTATAAGCAGATTTTCCTAACAAATGCAAGATATAACATGGGCTATCTCTGCAAGGAGACATCAGATCTGCAAAACACATGGGTTTTTGGTCTTCGGTGAGCCGGGGGAACATGGATACGTGTTTGTTTTTTGAATTTGAGCTCTATCTGTAATGGGCACTTTTCATGCTATAAGCTGATTTTCCTAACAAATGCAAGATATAACATGGGCTATCTCTGCAAGGAGACATCAGATCTGCAAAACTCATGGGTTTTTGGTCTTCGGTCAGCCGGGGGAACATGAATACGTGTTTGTTTTTCGAATTTGAGCTCTATCTGCAATGGGAACTTTTCATGCTATAAGCAGATTTTCCTAACAAATGCAAGATATAACATGGGCTATCTCTGCAAGGAGACATCAGATCTGCAAAACCCATGGGTTTTTTGGTCTTCGGTGAGCCGGGGGAACATGAATACATGTTTGTTTTTTGAATTTGAGCTCTATCTGCAATGGGCACTTTTCATGCTATAAGCAGTTTTTCCTAACAAATGCAAGATATAACATGGGCTATCTCCGCAAGGAGACATCAGATCTGCAAAACTCATGGTTTTTTGGTCTTTGGTGAGCCGGGGGAACATGAATACATGTTTGTTTTTTGAATTTGAGCTGTATCTGCAACGGGCACTTTTCATGCTATAAGCATTTTTTCTTAACAAATGCAAGATATTGTTGTGACTCAGGGCCAGCCTGTGGGCCCGGCAGCCGGCTCGGATGTATCGGATGACTCAGATGAGGGGGAGGAGGAGGGTGTGGAAGACGAACCAGCTGATGATGGCTTGCAGGCTTGGCAGAGCTCCCAGCCGGGGCCCTCTTCTCAGCTGCGTGAGCCCGATAGTGCGGAGGATGATGACCCACAGCTGGCCCTGTTCAAGGACGCCCGACGCAGGAGGCAGTCGAGCAGGACTAAGCAGAAAAAGGCTGCGGGTCTCCTCGGGAGGAGGCACAGGGAGACCACGCCCTGAACTCTAAATAAAAGGAGTGTTTGGGGAGGGGCTGGTTGCTGAAAGCAACCCTTCCGCTTGAGGATTCAAGTTCTTGTGTTTCTTGTTCTGTTGTTTTGCTTGTGAATTAAAATTGGCAGACGCTTTGCAGCCCCAGACGCTCTCCAGTCTCTACTGCTTAAACAGGGGTTTGCCTTATTACAAGGCCGGTAGTTGGCTGGTTCAGAACAGATATAACATGGGCTATCTCCGCAAGGAGACATCAGATCTGCAAAACTCATGGTTTTTTGGTCTTCGGTGAGCCGGGGGAACATGAATACATGTTTGTTTTTTCGAATTTGAGCTCTATCTGCAATGGGCACTTTTCATGCTAGAAGTTATTTTTCCTAACAAATCTAACATTTAACCTTGGCTATCAATGCAAGGAGACATCAGATCTGCAAAACTCATGGTTTCTTGGTCTTTGCTGAGCCGCAGGAACATGAATATGTGTTTGTTTTTCGAATTTGAGCTCTATCTGCAATGGGCACTTTTCATGCTATGAGCAATTTTTCCTAACAAATGCAACATATAATCTGGGCTATCTCTACAAGGAGACATTAGAAATGCAAAACTCATGGTTTTTTGGTCTTCGCTGAGCCGGGGGAACATGAATATGTGTTTGTTTTTCGAATTTGAGCTCTATTTGCAATGGGCGCGTTTCATGCTATAAGCAATTTTTCCTAACAAATGCAGCATATAACCTGGGCTATCTCGGCAAGGCGATATCAGATCTGCAAAACTCATAGTATTTTGGTCTTTGCCTAGCCGGGGGAACATGAATATGTGTTTGTTTTTCGAATTTGAGCTCTATCTGCAATGGGCACCTTTCATGATATAAGCAATTTTTCCTAACAAATGCAGCATATAACCTGGGCTATCTCCGCAAGGAGATATCAGATCTGCAAAACTCATAGTATTTTGGTCGTTTCCTAGCCGGGGGAACATGAATATGTGTTTGTTTTTCGAATTTGAGCTCTATCTGCAAATGGAACATATAACCTGGGCTATCTCTGCAAGGAGACATCAGATCTGCAAAACACATGGTTTTTTGGTGTTTGGTGAGCTGGGGGAACATGAATACGTGTTTGTTTTTCGAATTTGAGCTCTATCTGCAATGGGCACTTTTCATGCTATAAGCAGATTTTCCTAACAAATGCAAGATATAACATGGGCTATCTCTGCAAGGAGACATCAGATCTGCAAAACACATGGTTTTTTGGTCTTTGGTGAGCCGGGGGAACATGAATACGTGTTTGTTTTAAGAATTTGAGCTCTATCTGCAATGGGCACTTTTCATGCTATAAGCAGTTTTTCCTAACAAATGCAAGATATAACATGGGCTATCTCTGCAAGGAGACATCAGATCTGCAAAACTCATGGTTTTTTGGTCTTCGGTGAGCCGGGGGAACATAAATAGGTGTTTGTTTTTCGAATTTGAGCTCTATCTGCAATGGGCACTTTTCATGCTATAAGCAGATTTTCCTAACAAATGCAAGATATAACATGGGCTATCTCTGCAAGGAGACATCAGATCTGCAAAACCCATGGTTTTTTGGTCTTTGGTGAGCCGGGGGATCATGAATACATGTTTGTTTTTTGAATTTGAGCTCTATCTGCAATGGGCACTTTTCATGCTATAAGCAGTTTTTCCGAACAAATGCAAGATATAACATGGGCTATCTCCGCAAGGAGACATCAGATCTGCAAAACTCATGGTTTTTTGGTCTTCGGTGAGCCGGGAGAACATGAATACGTGTTTGTTTTTTGAATTTGAGCTCTATCTGCAATGGGCACTTTTCATGCTATAAGCAGATTTTCCTAACAAATGCAAGATATAACATGGGCTATCTCTGCAAGGAGACATCAGATCTGCAAAACCCATGGTTTTTTGGTCTTTGGTGAGCCCGGGGATCATGAATACATATTTGTTTTTTGAATTTGAGCTCTAACTGCAATGGGCACTTTTCATGCTTTAAGCAGTTTTTCCTAACAAATGCAAGATATAACATGGGCTATCTCCGCAAGGAGACATCAGATCTGCAAAACTCATGGTTTTTTGGTCTTCGGTGAGCCGGGAGAACATGAATACGTGTTTGTTTTTTGAATTTGAGCTCTATCTGCAATGGGCACTTTTCATGCTATAAGCAGTTTTTCCTAACAAATGCAAGATATAACATGGGCTATCTCCGCAAGGAGACATCAGATCTGCAAAACTCATGGTTTTTTGGTGTTCGGTGAGCAGGGGGAACATGAATACGTGTTTGTTTTTCGAATTTGAGCTCTATCTGCAATGGGCACTTTTCATGCTATAAGCAGATTTTCCTAACAAATGCAAGATATAACATGGGCTATCTCTGCAAGGAGACATCAGATCTGCAAAACTCATGGGTTTTTGGTCTTTGGTGAGCCCGGGGATCATGAATACATATTTGTTTTTTGAATTTGAGCTCTAACTGCAATGGGCACTTTTCATGCTTTAAGCAGTTTTTCCTAACAAATGCAAGATATAACATGGGCTATCTCCGCAAGGAGACATCAGATCTGCAAAACTCATGGTTTTTTGGTCTTCGGTGAGCCGGGAGAACATGAATACGTGTTTGTTTTTTGAATTTGAGCTCTATCTGCAATGGGCACTTTTCATGCTATAAGCAGTTTTTCCTAACAAATGCAAGATATAACATGGGCTATCTCCGCAAGGAGACATCAGATCTGCAAAACTCATGGTTTTTTGGTGTTCGGTGAGCAGGGGGAACATGAATACGTGTTTGTTTTTCGAATTTGAGCTCTATCTGCAATGGGCACTTTTCATGCTATAAGCAGATTTTCCTAACAAATGCAAGATATAACATGGGCTATCTCTGCAAGGAGACATCAGATCTGCAAAACTCATGGGTTTTTGGTCTTTGGTGAGCCGGGGGAACATGAATACGTGTTTGTTTTTCGAATTTGAGCTCTATCTGCAATGGGCACTTTTCATGCTATAAGCAGATTATCCTAACAAATGCAAGATATAACATGGGCTATCTCTGCAAGGAGACATCAGATCTGCAAAACTCATGGTTTTTTGGTCTTCGGTGAGCCGGGGGAACATGAATATGTGTTTGTTTTTCGAATTTGAGCTCTATCTGCAATGGGCACTTTTCATGCTATAAGCAGATTTTCCTAACAAATGCAAGATATAACATGGGCTATCTCTGCAAGGAGACATCAGATCTGCAAAACTCATGGGTTTTTGGTCTTCGGTGAGCCGGGGGAACATGAATACGTGTTTGTTTTTCGAATTTGAGCTCTATCTGCAATGGGCACTTTTCATGCTATAAGCAGATTTTCCTAACAAATGGAAGATATAACATGGGCTATCTCTGCAAGGAGACATCAGATCTGCAAAACTCATGGTTTTTTGGTTTTCGGTGAGCCGGGAGAACATGAATACGTGTTTGTTTTTCGAATTTGAGCTCTATCTGCAATGGGCACTTTTCATGCTATAAGCAGATTTTCCTAACAAATGCAAGATATAACATGGGCTATCTATGCAAGGAGACATCAGATCAACAAAACACATGGTTTTTTGGTCTTTGGTGAGCCGGGGGAACATGAATACGTGTTTGTTTTTCGAATTTGAGCTCTATCTGCAATGGGCACTTTTTATGCTATAAGCAGATTTTCCTAACAAATGCAAGATATAACATGGGCTATTTCCGCAAAGAGACATCAGATCTGCAAAACTCATGGTTTTTTGGTCTTCGGTGAGCCGGGGGAACATAAATAGGTGTTTGTTTTTCGAATTTGAGCTCTATCTGCAATGGGCACTTTTCATGCTATAAGCAGATTTTCCTAACAAATGCAAGATATAACATGGGCTATCTCTGCAAGGAGACATCAGATCTGCAAAACACATGGGTTTTTGGTCTTCGGTGAGCCGGGGGAACATGGATACGTGTTTGTTTTTCGAATTTGAGCTCTATCTGCAATGGGCACTTTTCATGCTATGAGCAATTTTTCCTAACAAATGCAACATATAATCTGGGCTATCTCTGCAAGGAGACATTAGAAATGCAAAACTCATGGTTTTTTGGTCTTCGCTGAGCCGGGGGAACATGAATATGTGTTTGTTTTTCGAATTTGAGCTCTATTTGCAATGGGCGCGTTTCATGCTATAAGCAATTTTTCCTAACAAATGCAGCATATAACCTGGGCTATCTCCGCAAGGCGATATCAGATCTGCAAAACTCATAGTATTTTGGTCTTTGCCTAGCCGGGGGAACATGAATATGTGTTTGTTTTTCGAATTTGAGCTCTATCTGCAATGGGCACCTTTCATGCTATAAGCAATTTTTCCTAACAAATGCAGCATATAACCTGGGTTATCTCCGCAAGGAGATATCAGATCTGCAAATCTCATAGTATTTTGGTCGTTTCCTAGCCGGGGGAACATGAATATGTGTTTGTTTTTCGAATTTGAGCTCTATCTGCAAATGGAACATATAACCTGGGCTATCTCTGCAAGGAGACATCAGATCTGCAAAACTTATTGTTTTTTGGTCTTCGGTGAGCCGGGGGAACTTGAATATGTGTTTGTTTTTTGAATTTGAGCTCTATCTCTAATTGGTACTTTTAATGGTTGAAATGCATTTTCCTAATAAATGCGAGATATGTCCTTGGCTAACTTCACAGGGACACATCAGATCTGCATAACTGATGGTTTCGGCGATGTCCCCTGCATGGAGGGGAAATTCTTGTAAATATTGAATGGACAATATGCGAGTAGCTGGAGCCGGATCTGGCTCTGCATTTGGCAATGGCAATCTGCTAAATCTGTCTGCATTGCCCATGTCTTTTCCAGGTTTGTGGATCAGCTTGTAGCTGTAGGCTGACATAAAAATAGACCACCTTAACATTCTGGGGGAAAGTATTTGAGGCATTTGCCTTTCCGTGGTGAATAGTCCCAGCAAAGGCTTGTGGTCAGTAAAGACCGTAAATTGACAGGCATACAAGTATTCATGGAATTTTTTAACCGAGGCCACAATGGCGAAGGCCTCTTTGTCCATCTGTGCATAATTGTGCTCAGCTGAGGACAAGGCTTTTGAATAGTAAGCAATAGGGGACTGCGTCCCATCAGCTGACAAATGTCTTAGTACAGCCCCAATCCCGTAAGGTGATGCGTTACATGCAATACAAACTGGCAAGTTTTCATTAAAGTGTGTGAGCACTGAATTTGAGGACAGTAGTGATTTTGCCACCTTAAAACTGTTTTCCTGAACCTTGGTCCATTTCCATGGCGTGTTCTTGTCTAAGAGCCGGTGTAACAGCTCTGCCACTGTGGCCTTGTTTGGAAGGATCATGTGGTAAAAATTTAGGAGGCCCAGGAATGCTTGGAGCTCTGGTTTAGACCTGGGGCTTTGTGCCAGCTGATTCACCATCAGCTTGGACTCTGCAGGATGGATGCCTTCGGCATCAGTATGGAACCCCAGGAATTCCATGGAAGGGACCCCAATTTTACATTTGTCCCTTGAGTTCCACTGTCTGGAACTGCTGAAGGACAGCTTTGAGCCATCCTGCCAGGACCTCAGTGGACTCTCTGGCAATGAGTACATTTGGATCACCCGGAAGAACTGTGGGTGGGGTGGAGGCTTCTTGGGAACACTTTAAAACATTGAATGGTGGGGAGGGTTCTCCAGATCCTATCTAGCATGCCTGCAATCAATTTCTCTTAATAAAGATTCCTGTTGGAAGAAACCGCTTCCAAGGGTTCTGTTTTCTTAAGATGTAGATTGAAGTGGGTGGTTACAACCCCAATACATTACATTTTATATATATAGAGAGAGATAATGTCTGTAGTCCAAGTGGAGCTTTCTTGGAAGTTGACTCAGAAACAATATTTGGCGCAGAATGCAGGCATGCAAGTGTCATTGAATCCAGAAAGTCAAACCATACCACAATAATATTTGATTTTTTCCAGGTCACGTAAAAGGCCACCTAAAATCATCTGAATTTGCTGTATATAACTATTGTCCCCAGATACCTTATTTGCATCCTTATTTTGGTGATCACATCTTAAACATCACAAAGGTGGGCAAGAACAAGTGAACAGGGGTTCCAAAGGTGACAATGATTAAGATCACATGAAGTGTTAATACTTTATAATACCTTGGTGTGGCCACACTTGGAATACTTCAGTTTTGTTCACCATGCTGTTAAAAAGATGTTGAGACTCTAGAAAGAGTACAGAGAAGAGCGACAAAGATTGGAGGGTAAATTGGGAATGTCTAGTCTAATGAAGAGAAGGATGAGGGGTGACATGATAACAGTGTTCCAGTATCTCAGGGGCTGCCACAGAGAAGAGGGAGTCAAGCTATTCTCCAAAGCCCCCAAAGGAAGGACAAGAAGCAATGGATGGAAACTAATGAAAGAGAGAAGCAACCTAGAACTAAGGAGAAATTTCCTGACAATGAAGACAGTTAATCAATGGAACAACCTGCCTCCAGAAGTAGTGAATGCTCCAACACTGGAAGTTTTTAAGAAGAGATTGTCTGAAATGGTAAAGCCAGTGGTGGGATTCAGCCAGTTCACACCACCTCATCGGAACCGGTAGCTAATTTTTTGTTGCCCAGGCCAAGAATGGACTTCCGGAAGTGGCATCAACACAGATAACTGGTTGACAGACTTCCGGGTGGCGCTTCAGCGGCGAGGACGGTTGGGATCGACCGCCAGCCTTCCGATTTTGTTAAAGCCGTGGAGCAGCCGACGATCAGCTGTTCCGCAGCTTAAAAACCCTTCCTCTCAGGCGAAGAGGGGAAGGGGAGACTCTGGGTAGGGGTAGAGATCCCCTAGAGCCCCAGAGTGTTTATTCTGGGGCTTGAAGGGTGAGAGCTCCCCCAAAGCCTGGAAAAACTCCGGATCGAAAGATTTCTCTGCTTTAAAGCAGAGCAAGATGCTGAATCCACTCCTGCTGGATTTGATTGTTATCTTGAGAAACTGAAGCAGGCAGAGCAGATAAACAGCAAGTATAAGACTTTAACTCTGGAACTTTAACTTTCTTTCTGTCGTCTTTAAAAGAAAGGGAAGATGGTGCCTGAATGATTCTTCGTAACAAAGAATCAAAAGTGTTTTTAAAGTGAAAGTGGCTGTTTGGACATTGAAAACTATAAGGATTATAAGAAAATTACAAGAAATTCTTAAAATGAAGAGCACAGCAAGATTTTAAACTTATTAAACTTATTTTTTTTATTGAAAAGTTTTATAAAAATTACAACACCCCAAAACCAACCCACCCTAACCCCCCTCCCCCTCCCCCACTTCCCAGAGCTGAGTACAGGGTTACAGATATAACTAACATAAACTAACTAACATTAACCAACTATATACTCATGCGGGGGGTCACACTCTTGACCTGGTGTTCCTGTCCGGACAGTGGTTGGATGATCTAGGAGGGGGTTCACCGGTCATTGTTCCCCTGTCATGGTCTGACCATTATCTCCTGCGGCTTGTCTTCCGTTATGCTACCCCCCACTGCTGGGCGGCGGAACCGACCAGGAGGTTCCGCCCCAGGCGCCTAATGGACCCGGAACGGTTCCAGATGGCGCTTGGGTCTATACCCATCGCCCTCACTCACAGCCCAGTTGATGCCTTGGTTGATGCCTGGGATAGGGCAGCCGCTGAGGCACTCGACTGTGTTGTACCCTTGCGACCCCTGACCCGGCGCAGATCCCGTTGGGCACCATGGTTTTCTGTGGAGCTCCGGGAGATGAAGCATCGGAGACGGGGTCTAGAGAGCTGTTGGAGATCCACCCGATCCGAATCTGACCGATTGCAGTTAAGAACCTTTATAAGGTCTTATCTTGCGGTGATGAGGACGGCGAAGGCTAATTACTTTGCTGCCCTTATTGCGTCTGCAGATAATCGCCTGGCCGCCCTATTTAGGGTGACTCGCTCCCTTCTTAACCAGGAGGTGAGGGAGGATCCCTTGCAGGGGTGGGCCGAGGAGTTTAGTCATCATCTGATGGACAAAATCGCTCAGATCTGGGCCGGTTTGGACTCTGACTGGGCAGAGTCTAACATAGAGGAATTGGATGGTCTTGAGCATGTTATCTGGACTGAGTTCGATCCTGTTTCCCCTGATGATGTGGACAGGATGAGGAGGAGGCTGAGCTCCACCACCTGTTTGTTGGACCCGTGCCCCTCCTGGCTGGTTTATGCGGCTCGGGAGGAGACACGAGGCTGGTTCCAGGCAGTAATAGCTGCTTCCTTGAAGGAGGGTGTCTTCCCCGCCTCCCTGAAGGAGGCAGTGGTGAGACCCCTCCTCAAGAAGCCTGCCCTGGACCCAGCTGTTTTAAATAACTATCGTCCGGTCTCCAACCTTCGCTTTCTGGCGAAGGTTGTTGAGAGAGTGGTGGCTCATCAGCTTCCTCTGTTCCTGGATGAAACTGATTATCTGGACCCATACCAATCGGGTTTCAGGCCTGGGCACAGCACGGAGACGGCATTGGTCGCCCTGGTGAATGATCTCTGGCGGGCTCGGGACAGGGGATGTTCCTCTGTCCTAGTCCTATTAGATCTCTCAGCGGCTTTCAATACCATCGACCATGGTATCTTACTGCGGCGTCTCAGGGGGTTGGGAGTGGGAGGCACTGTTTTGCAGTGGTTCTCCTCCTATCTCCTGGGCCGCTCACAGTCGGTGTTGACGGGAGGGCAGAGGTCTGCCCCGAGGCCTCTCGTTTGTGGAGTTCCTCAGGGGTCGGTTCTCTCGCCCCTCCTGTTCAACATCTATATGAAGCCGCTGGGTGAGATCATTCGTGGTTTTGGGGTGGGGTATCATCAGTACACTGATGATACCCAACTTTTTTTCTCCACCCCAAACCAACCCAGCGATGCCCTCGTCGTGATGTCCTGTTGCCTGGAAGCGGCCCGGGTCTGGATGGGGAGAAACAGGCTTCGTCTCAATCCTGCCAAGACTGAGTGGCTGTGCATACCGGCATCTCGGGTCAACCAGACTATTCCATCTCTAACGATGGGGGGGTGAGGTGTTACCCCCCGTTGATAGGGCTCGCAACTTGGGCGTCCTCCTGGATTCGCGGCTCAATTTTGAAGATCATATAGGAGCCGTGACCAGGGGGGCTTTTGCCCAGGTTCGCCTGGTGCGCCAGTTGCGACCCTACCTGGACCGAGATGCCCTACGCACAGTCACTCATGCGCTCGTGACCTCCCGTTTAGACTACTGCAACGCTCTCTACATGAGGCTGCCCTTGAGGACCACCCGGAGGCTTCAGCTGGTGCAGAATGCAGCCGCGTGAGTCGTGATGGGGGTCTCCCGATACTCCCATGTAACACCTCTACTCCGCGAGCTTCATTGGCTTCCGGTTGCCCTTTGGGTGAGATTCAAGGTGCTGGTGATGACCTATAAAGCCCTAAATGGCGAGGGTCCAGGATATTTGAGGGAACACCTGCTGCCAGCATCAAGCTCCCTTCATCCAGTGCGCTCCCACAGGGAGGGTCTTCTCAGGGTGCCGCCGGTTAAAGATTGCCGGCGGGTAACACCCAGGGGTAGGGCCTTCTCAGTGGGCGCGCCTGCCCTTTGGAACCAGCTGCCCGCAGAGCTTAGGACTGCCCCCGACCTCCGTTCATTCTGCCGGGACCTGAAGACCTGGCTCTTCGAGCTCTCTGGCCCAGGCTGAGAATTTTTTAATTTTAACTGGGTTTTTATTTTTTCTCAGGGTTTCATTTAATCTTTTTTAATTTGTTTTAACTTTTGTATTGATTTTCTTTTAAATATCCTGTAAACCGCCCTGAGTCCTTCGGGAAAGGGCAGTATATAAATCTAAATAAATAAATAAATAAATAAATAAATAAATAAATACATAAATAAATAAATAAATATAAATAACCAAGTCCATAATGCGCTTTAACTCCCCTTTAACAAATTTAAAATAAGCATAATAATAATAAAAAACGAATTGATATTCTAATTATTAAACCAAACAATACTAATACTAAAAATAATATCATCTTATTAAAACTAGTAAAAATTCCACTATAATAAACTATTAATAATAATAATACTCTAAAATTTTACTCATAAGCTAAATGAAACTTTTTAGTCCCATATTTCTTCTGAATATAATCTATCCATCCTCTCCAAACCAAAATGTATCTTTCTTGTGAATGATCCTTCAGATAAGCAGAAATCTTAGCCATTTCTGCTAAATTTGACACTTTAAGCGTCCATTCGTCTACAGTAGGCAAGCTATCCTTCTTCCAATATTGCCCTACCAATAACCTTGCGGCTGTTATCAAATTCAACATTAAGTTAGTTTCTTTAGTATCACAATCTATAATAACACCCAATAAAAATAATTGTGGAGTAAACTTTATCCTTCTCTTAAAAATCTTTTGAATGTTCCACCAAATCTTAATCCAAAAAGCTTTTATGTTTCTACAAGTCCACCAAATATGAAAATAAGTAGCATCTAAACTACCACATCTCCAACATTTGGGCTGTAAATTAGGATACATACAAGACAACTTTTTAGGATCCAAATGCCATCTATAAACCATTTTATAAAAATTTTCTCTTAAGTTTTGGGCCTGAGTAAATTTTACATTTCTAACCCAAATTACTTCCCATATATCCAATGGAATTGGCTCTTGAATATTTTGGGCCCACTTTACCATACAATCTTTAACTAATTCCGTTTCCGAATCTAATTCTATTAAAGCATTGTAAATTCTCTTTATATGCGCTTGATTTTGATCTTTAATTTGTTTTACCAAATTCTCATCCCTTAATGTAATACCAATCTTTTGATCTAACTTCCACCTAGCTAGCAATTGATTATACTGAAACCAAGACTGTGCAATGTTTTCTTGCTTTAACTCAACTAACGATTTTAATTGCCAATCATTCCCTACCAATCTAAGTAATTCCCTACAAGAGATCATATCCAAATTCACACCCTGAGATACACCCTCTATCGCATGTCCAGGAATCCCCCAGATTGGTATTTTATAATTTAACTTATAATAATACTTTTTACAGACACGCAATAAAGCACTTCTCAAAATATGAGATTTAAAAGCCTTATCAATTTTTTTGACATAAATTAGATATGCATGCCACCCATATAATAAGTCCCACCCCTCAAGATAAAGTATACTTTTATTTGTTAAATTAAGCCAATCACTAACCAATGTTAAAGCCACCGCATCATAGTATAATTTCAAATTGGGCGCCTTAAGGCCTCCTCTTTCCCGCGCGTCTTGTAAGATCTTAAGTTTAATTCTTGTTTTTCCCCCCACCCATATAAATTTATTGATACCCTTCTGCCATTCATCCAAATTTGAATCTTTTTTCAAAATAGGTATCATTTGAAACAAAAACTTATTAAACTTATTGATTTGATAATTTTTTAAATATAGAGAATAATAACTTAAAAGCGGACAGTGTTTGACACTCATTGGTTTAAGATGTCAATAAAAGAGCCTTGGTGGAGCAGTGGGCTAATGCCTCCTTAAGTAACACCAGCTGCCTGCAATTAGTGCAGGTTCGCATCCCACCAGGCTCAAGGTTGACTCAGCCTTCCATCCTTCTGAGGTAGGTAAAATGAGGACCCAGATTGTTGGGGGCAATTAAGCTGACTTTGTAATAATGCCACTTGGGGTGTGTGTGAAAGCCCTAATAAGCAGGCATATACATAGAATGAAGGCTACTGCTAAGCTTGTAAGCCGCCCTGAGTCTTTGGAGAAGGGCGGGATATAAATGGAATTTTAAAAAAAATCATCGAAACCTGGTGTCTCCAGGAGCGCAGGGGCCTTGCCAGCACAGCAATCAAATTTGCAGGCATTAACGCACGCTCCCGGCGTCATGTCCACAAGCTTTGACATTAAAAAATTTGCAGGAGGCCCTGAAATCTCAAACCAAAGAAATAGAAAAAGAAATAAAAGACAAAATGGAGAAAATAGAAGATAAGATGGAGAAAATAGATGGAAAAATGAATGATAAATTGGAGTTAATGTCAGAAGAGATTGGAGAAATTAAAGAAACTACGCAGATTAAAAGTAAAGAAATAAGGGAAGATATTCTATTGGCATTTCAGGGGTTGGCACAACATATTCAAAACATGGATGAACGTATGGAAGAATTAACTCAAGGCAATATTGTTTTGGAAGATAAGATGACTAAGGCTCAAAATAAAATGGAAAAGATGGAAGATGAAACTGAAATGCTACAATATAGAGAAATGGAATTTGCTTTAAGAATAAGAGGATTGAAAGAGAACAAACAAGAAAATCTGAGAGAGAGATTGGCAAAGGCCTTTGCTCCAATAATGGGTTGGCAAACTGAGGATTTCATACAGGAAATTGAAAAAGTTTTTAGAGTCAACTCCTGGATTGCGAAGCAGAGGAAACTACCAAGAGACGTGGTGATTTACTTTTCGAAGAGGATGATTCGAAATGAAATTATTCAAGCTTTTTATAATAGTAGGTTTCAAGTGAAAAATCAAGAAGTACTGATACTGAAAGAAATTCCTCCAAAAATTTTAAGAAAAAGGAAAGGGTTTGCTTTTCTGGTAAATGAATTGAAAAAAAGGCAACATCAGTTTAGATGGGATATACCAGTTGGAATAGTGGTGAACTACTTAGGTACTAGATATCGCCTTATTACAATAGGGAAAGCAAAAGAATTTTATTTTAATGTACTGAAAGCAGATTCGCCACCATTTCCTGATAAAAAAAGAAATGAAGGAGAGACAAAAAAGGTACAAATGGAAGGGAAGCAGACTCAGGTGGAAGGCTTGACTTTGTTGGCTGAAGAAGAACTAAAACTAGTAGTGGATATGGATCAGCCTTCGTTACCAATAGAAGAACCTAGAGGTCAAAGAGTGACCCGAGCGGCAGCTAGACGAAAAGCGCAAGAACAACAGAAACAGAAAGACCAAATTAAGACTCAAGAAGTTACTAAAGTGGAAGCAGTGGGAGGGGAAAGACTGAAGCAACAGGTTCATATGAATCTGCAGGATTTGTTCCAAAAGCTTCTAGTCGCGAAAGATGGCGACCAAGTTTCTAACTTGGAATGTTAATGGCTTAAATTCACCACAAAAGAGAAAAAAATACTTCATTATCTGAAACAACATAAAAACGATGTTATTTGCTTGCAAGAGACACATATTAGAGTAGTGGACCAAAAGTATTTGATAAACTCAAGATTGGGAATACATTTCGTTGCATCTGCCCCGGATAAAAAGAATGGAGTAGTTATATACTTAAAGAAAGATCTAATTGCTAAATTAATTGATGCAGATGCACAAGGACGATATATTGCAATCAGACTTATAATAGAAGGAAAGAAAATACTTTTAGTTGGAATATATGCACCAAATCAACACCAAGAAAAATTTTATAAATTTTTACATGACAAAATAATTCAATGGGATTATAAATCTTGTATCTTAATGGGAGACTGGAATGGAGTTTTGGACACAGGAAAAGACAAAAGAAGATCCTCTAATGGAACTTTGAGTCGTGCGAAATTGCCTAAATCTTTTTTTGAGCTTATGGATGACCTGGAATTGAGAGACATTTGGAGAGAGCAAAATATGGAAGAGGGATTTTACATTTTTCTCAGATAGACATCAATCTTTTTCTAGCAATTAATTTTATATTAATTACTAATGGTTTTTTTTCCTAGGGTGAAGAAAATCAAGATATGCCCAAGAACATTAACAGATCATAGCCCAGTGTGGATGGAACTGGTTCAAGAGAAAAGGGATAGAAGACCTTGGAGATTAAATGAAAATTTGTTTAGATATGAGGAAATTGTGAATGAATGTAGAAAACAAATGAGAGAATTTTTTGTAATGAATATGCATAAGGGTACACCAATTGAAATGGTTTGGGATGCAAGTAAGGCTTATATGAGAGGAGTTTTAATATATTTGAATAATAAGTATAGACGTAAAAAGGAACAAAAGCGAAAGGAGTTAGAAGAGGAAATAAAGATGAAGGAGAGGTTACTTATCTTGAACCCCGCTGATAAGAAAGTGAAAGAAACAATTAACCTATTGAAAGGGCAGTTTAATATGTTGATGGCAGACCAGGTGGCAACCAATATACGATACACTAAACATAATACTTTTTATAATGCTAACAAGCCAGGTAGATGGCTAGCTTATTTGTTAAGGAAAAAAGAAAAGTCTTGGACTATAGAGAAAATAGAATATAAAGGTAAAAAGGTTTATCAACAAGATATTATCAGAAAGGTATTTTCAGAATTTTACTCTAAATTATATGCATTATATGCATTATATGCATATTTCCTTTTCATCAGAGGAAATGTCTTCCAAAGTAGATCTCATTCTAAACAAGATGGCGGACGTGCAGGCGGTCGTGTTAGGCTGAGTTTTGCAAGTCCGAGAAAAGAGGCGTCCTAGGAGCCCCTCAGGGTGCTTTATGCCCTCTGGGTTGGGGTGAAGTGTAGCAGCAATGTTTTAGGCAGCTGGACAAAGCTTTTTGCTAATCTGGTCAGCGTTCCGCTGGGCTGTCGGTCTGCTGCTTGCCGGGCTGGATGTTCGCGGCGCTTTTCCGCTGCGTCGGGCGACCTCCGAGCTTCCTCTGGCAGCGTCTGGCGTTCTCGGCGGCCGACGGCGGTGTTTTCGGCGGCGACGGAGCTGGCGTCTTTGGATGGCTCCTGACTGCTGGCGGCTTCGGCGGAGACATTTGCGGGCCGCTTTGGGCCGTTTCTTTGGTCGGTCTGCCTCTGCTTTTGACTATGGCGGCGGCGTTGCTCCCGGGCCGTTCTGGGCCACTTTGTTATCGACCGCTGCGGTCTGGCCTGCTTCTTCCGGACCGTTTGTCCCACTGCCGCCTGGGCCTTTTCGGCCCGCTTTCCATCGGCGGCGGCGATGGACTCCCCTGGATTGTTTGCGGCTTCGGCGGCGTTCCGGTGGCAACGGTGATGGCGGCGTCGGCATCTGTAGCGGCGCTC
Organism: Vipera berus; assembly: GCF_964194415.1. Lineage (NCBI taxonomy): Eukaryota > Metazoa > Chordata > Lepidosauria > Squamata > Viperidae > Vipera > Vipera berus. The sequence goes on from NC_138216.1 coordinate 14,302,789, forward strand.
CGGCAGTGGCAGTGGCCCTGATGGCTCAGCGGTGGTGTTATGGCCGATCTGCCTGCTCCTCGGCCTGTTCTGCGTGCTCCAGATGGTCTGGCACCCCCATTGTTCCTGGTGGCCCCGAAGGTTCCTGGGTTAGCCGGTTAACCCCGGTGGAGCCCAGTGGAGCCTTGTGGACCCTGGTTATTCCGGAGGATCCTGGAAGACCTACGCTCTCCAACGCACCCATTGTGATCTGGTCGGTGCCACTGGATTTTGAGGGGGCTCCGGGGAAATCAGTAGACTTGGGGGAGTCAGACTTTTTTGATCACACTCTGGAAGGCCCCAATGACTATAGAACTGAGGGCCCATGGAGTTGTGGTCAGGTACAACCTCCTGGAATGGCGGAGCAGCGGGGGATTTGGCCGTTAGCAGACCAGACTATGATGGCTTGTTACCTTACTTTACTCCTGCCTTTACAAACTATCGTGCATTGTCCTTTACACAGCATCCCCAAAGGATTCAGAGGACTCTGGGTATTAGCCACCGTGAGAGGGTGGCTGGAACTTACATCTTCTGCCCCTAGAGGTGAGAGCTCTATGGAGCATGCTATACCCAGAGTGGTTGTTTCAGACCACCATCCCCCCGGGAATTGGCTCTGCGGCCGTCGTGAGAGGACGGTGGTCGGCCTGCCCGGGGGGTTCACCCAGCTGAGTGGCAGCGGCTGGGCGGAGGTCTGGGACACCTATTTACCCTCTGTCCAGATCCTCCTTACTGACCATCAACTATGGACTGCCTTCTATCTGGACTGCTTCTTATGCCTTCTCTTAAATACTCTTTCACGGACTTGTTCACCCTCAGGGGTGCTCCCCCTTCCTGGGTGCGACCCGCCTTTCTAGCCGCTTATAATCTCGAGGAAGGGCCCATTTATTGGGACCCTGAGAGATGGCTGGGCACGGGTAGGGGCCTTCGACGTAAACCAAAACAAGAGGCCCCTGATTAGCTTTTTGTCTAAATTTTTTAGGGGGTTAGGGAGGGGGGAGGGTACTCTTTTTGGTTGTTTGGACAAGGGGGGCAGTCCAACAACCTCTGTTCAGGCCAGTGCCGAGGTAGATCGTGGGGGGGAGGAGCGGGGGTCGGTTGCCTCTGGGGCTCCAGGGCTGGTCGTGTGATTACCTATTCCCACGACGTCAGGGAATGGCAGCAGGTGTAGGAGCAGAGGGCCGTATTGATCTCAGGGAAGGCCTCTCCGCTGCTTACAAGTGGTGAGGCACTCCGACCCTCTGGCTCCGCCCCAAGGTCCCGGGAGTGAGGATGTGCAGCCACCTGAGCTCCGGCTGGTGTACCTGAATGCCAGGTCTGTCGCTAATAAAGCTCCTCTCGTCCGCGACTTGGTCGAGGGTGAGCAGGCGGACCTGGCCTGCATCACGGAGACTTGGTTGGGCCCAGAGGGTGGGATTGCTCTGGTTGATCTTTGCCCACCAGGTTTCTGGGTGCTACACCGGCCTCGGGCTCAGGGTAGGGGTGGGGGTGTGGCTGTTGTTATGAGGGAGACCTTGTGTCCGCGGGAGGCCACCGTCCCCCAGATAGTCGGGTGTGAGTCTCTCTTTTTGAGATGCGGCCCCGGTGCGCAGTTGGGCTTGCTGCTGGTGTACCTTTCGCCCAGTCACGCAGCAGCAGCCCTGCCTGAGCTTCTCGATGTCCTCTCTGGGTTGGTGATTGAGTTCCCAAAACTTATAGTTTTGGGGGACTTCAATCTACCATCGCTGGGAGGATCATCTGAGTTGGCTCGGGAGTTCATGGCTTCCATGACGGCCATGGACCTGACGCAAGTAATTTCAGGACCGACTCATGAGGGAGGCCACACCCTTGACCTAGTTTTCTTATCTGGACGGTGGTTAGATGATCTTGGTGGGGGCTCTCCAATTGTTATGCCCCTGTCATGGACCGATCATCATCTCCTGCGGCTGGTCTTCCGTTTTGCCACCCCCCACCGTGGGTGCGTGGAACCAATTAAATTGTACCGCCCCAGACGCTTAATGGATCCCGAGAGGTTCCAGGCGGCGCTGGGGTCCCCACCTGCCTCCTTTGCTCACAGCTCGGCAGATGCCTTAGTGGAAGCCTGGGAAAGGACAGCCACTGAGGCTCTTGATCGAGTTGTACCCTTGTGGCCCCTGACCCGGTGCAGATCCTGTCGAGCTCCATGGTTCTCTGCGGAGCTCCGGGAGATGAAGCGTTGGAGACGGGGCCTAGAGAGCGGTTGGAGATCCAGCCGATCCGAATCAATTCAAAGTATAGATATAGATAAATATTTACAAGAGGTGAATATTCCTAAGGTTACTCAAGAGCAGCGGGATGGAATGAATCAGTTAATAATTTCAGAAGAGATTGCTTTAGCAATTAAAGAGTTGAAATTGGGTAAATCACCAGGGACAGATGGACTGACAGCTAGTTACTATACAAATTTACAGTTAGAAATGGTGGAGCCTTTAAAGGACTTATTTAGAACAATTCAACTTGGGGGAGTAGTGCCCCCATCATGGAGAACAGCTTTTATAACATTGATTCCAAAGGAAGATCAAGATCTTAGTCAACCAAAGAATTATAGACCAATATCTCTTTTAAATACTGATTATAAGATATTTGCTAAAATATTGGCAAATAGACTAATGTATACAATGCAACAAGTGATACATAATGATCAATTGGGGTTTATAACTGGTAGACAAATGAAGTACAATGTAAGACAAATTGTTAATTTAGTGGAATATTTGGAAAGAAACAACCAAGTCTCTGCTGCATTGATATTTCTAGAAGCAGAGAAGGCTTTTGATCAACTGAATTGGCAATTTTTATTGAAAGTAATAGAAAAGATGGAATTTGGGGATTATTTTTTACAGGCTATTAAAGCAATATATCAAAAACAAATGGCACAAATAATTGTTAATGGTAATTTAACAGAAATTTGTAAAATTGAAAAAGGAACAAGGCAGGGATGCCCTTTATCACCATTATTGTTTGTTTTAACATTGGAAATATTACTGATTAAAATACGTGAATCAAATAAGATAAAGGGAATTAAAATTAGGCATCAAGATTATAGATTGAGGGCATTTGCAGATGACTTGTTTGTTACTTTAAGTCAACCTACTCAATCGGCTTCAGAACTATTGGATGTGATAATGCAATATGGGCAAGTTTCTGGATTTAAAGTTAATAAGCAAAAAACTAAAATATTAACAAAAATATGACTATAAAACAAAGAGAAGTGTTAGAAAAATTAACAGGATTTGAAATAGTAAAAAAGGTTAAATATTTGGGGGTATATATCACAGCTTCAAATGTGAAATTGTATAAAAATAATTATGAACTGTTATGGCAAAATGTACAAAAGGAGATTGATAGTTGGAAAAAATTACAGTTGTCTTGGTTGGGGAGAATTGCAGCTGTAAAGATGAATGTCTTACCAAAATTTTTATTTTTGTTTCAAATGATACCAATACTTAAGAAAGATGCAAATTTAAATGAGTGGCAAAAAGGTATTAATAAATTTATTTGGGCAGGGAAAAGACTGAGAGTAAAGCTTAAAATAATGCAAGATGCACGTGAGAGAGGGGGTCTGAAGATGCCCAATTTGAGATTATATTATGATGCAGTTGGGTTATCAACAATTAGTGACTGGTTTAATTTAATGGATAAAAGAATATTGAATATTGAAGGGTATGATTTATTGTATGGATGGCACGCGTATTTATTTTATGACAAAAAGGTGGATAATGTTTTTAAGACTCATATTTTAAGGAATGCTTTGTTGTCGAGTGTGGAAAAAGTATCAATATATATTAAATAATAGAATACCTATATGGGCAATACCTAGACATGCAATAGGAAATATAAATGTGGAGCAGAAACAAGATGTGATTACTTATAAAGAACTTCTCAGGATGGAAGGGAATATTTTGAAACTAAAACCTTTAAATGTATTAAAAGAAGAAAAGATAGTACAGACTTGGTTTCAGTTTACACAACTACAAGATAGATGGAAAGAAGATCAGAAAATTAGTATAATAAAAGTTGATGAAAATCTGATAAAGCAAATTAGAGATCAAAGTCACTCGCATATAAAAAGGCTATATAATGCACTAATAGAGATAGATTCAGAATCTAAAAACTGTATTGTTATAGAAACTAACTTTAATAACTATAGTAAATATTTGGTAGTGTTATATTGGAAGAAGGCTGATTTGTTTACTATAGAAGAATGGATTTTGAAAGTTTTGAATTAGGTAGAAATGGTAGAATTTGGAATATGTGAAGAATACTTGTAACGGAGATATATTGTGATGTTTAAGGAGAGTTAAAGCGCGATTAGATTTAAAGTGTAATTATAGTTAGTATATTTTAGATTAAGATTGAGCTTGGTGGAAGAGCTTGGTGGAGCAGTGGGCTAATGCCTCCTTAAGTAACACCAGCTGCCTGCAATTAGTGCAGGTTCGAGTCCCACCAGGCTCAAGGTTGACTCAGCCTTCCATCCTTCCGAGGTAGGTAAAATGAGAACCCAGATTGTTGGGGGCAATTAAGCTGACTTTGTAATAATGCCGCTGGGGTGTGTGTGAAAGCCCTAATAAGCAGGCATATACATAGAATGAAGGCTACTGCTAAGCTTGTAAGCCGCCCTGAGTCTTCGGAGAAGGGTGGGATATAAATGGAATTAAAATAAATAAAAATAAATAAAATAAATACCCTGTATTCAGCTTTGGGAAGTCGGGGGGGGGGTTGGTGTGGTGGAGGTATGGGTACTGGGTGGGTTAGGGTATGGGTTAGGGTTGGGGGGGATGTGGTTTATGTCTAAAAATGTACTTTAAAACTTTTCAATAAAAAAGTAAGGTTCAAAGAGTTTGAGGGTCCCCTCAACATCCTGGTGGTCAATGGCCAGCGCACAAGCCTGATTTCCCTAGACTGTTTCTATGCCTTGGGCATCCATGTGACTGGCATCAACAGAATTCAAACAGCTGATCTGGTAGCTGTCTGCCAGGAATTTGCTGATGTATTTAGTCCTAACTTAGGCAATTAGAAGGGAGCTCCAATTACCCTCCACCTTGATCCAACCATAACCCCAACAGGATCAAGTCGTGCAGAGTGCCTTTTGCCCTTAAACCCAAAATAGATGCAGAGCTAGACAAATTAGTGCAGCAAGGTGTGCTGCAGTAGATAGCAATTTGTGGGAAACTCCCATAGTCACACGAGTAAAATCAAATGGGGAAGTGCGCATATGTGCTGATTATAAGTGCACCATTAATAAAGCACTTCAGCAGCATGCATATCCAGTACCTAGCACAGGTGTACCAGCAGCTGCCTGTGGATGATGCCACAGCAGAAGCTCCAACAATAGTTACCCATAGAGGTGCATTCAGGGTTCGTTGCCTGCAGTTTGGGGTCAATGTGGCCCCAGGACTTTTTCAGAGTGTGATGGAATGCACACTCAAAAATATCCCAGGTGTGTGTCCTTATTTTGTTGACGTCCTCATAGCTGGTGATTCAACAGAAATATTGGCAGAACACGTAAGAACTGTCCTTCAGCATTTCCATGAAGTGGGTCTGAAGCTCAAGAGACAAATGTCAAATAGGTGTGAACTCTACAGACTAAATAAACAGTTACTTTCACTCTCGTCTCTTCAATGCCTCACTGATCTCAGTATTTAACAATTATCTAGTTTCTTCTTAAAAACCTTCAGTGATGGATCACCCACAATTTCTGAAACCATGGAACTGTGGAACAGAATTGTGGAATATTGGTTAATATCTGAAATTAGAAAGATAGACATTATATTCTGAATGAGGACAATAAGCTTGTAAGCTGCCCTGAGTCTTCGGAGAAGGGCGGGATATAAATGGAATTAAAAAAAATAAAAAATGCAAAAAGTCCTTAGGGTAAAATCTAATTGTTTTAGGAGGGGGGGGGGTATCTTCAAGACTGTAGATTTCTGGCAACTGCCCAGACATGTCCCTATAGTTTTCTTGGAAAGATTTCTTGGAAGTGGTTTGCCCTTGCCTCCATCTTAGGGCTGGGAGAGAATGACCTGCCCAAGCTCACCCAGATGGCTTTGTGCCTAAGGCAAGACTAGAACTCATAGTTTCCTAGTCACTGCACCAAATGTCTTCTTTACAACATGCAATCTAAAATCACACATTCTTAATAGTGTCAGACAAAGAAGCAGGAGACCATTACTGGAGCAGAATAGGACATCCTGGAAACGCCATCTTGGTGCTGCCATCTTCCATGGCCATGTCACCTACTAGAGAACCACAGTAGCTACAACTAGGGGCTTTGCTAAGTAAGACAGCTGGATCTTGATCTGGAGGAGAACACTGGACTGGTGAGTCCTCTGTATTCTGGTCCATCTGCTGAGTAAGTAGTTGATAGGTCCATCTGGGTTACTCTCTTGTTCTAATTCAGCAATATTTGGTTCTGATGCAGAAGTAAAGCTCTAGTTACTTGATCCTTGGCTAGCAGAGCCCTAGGGTTAGGGTTAGGGTTCAAGGAGAGTGCCAGAACCCACCCCAATCCACATCTTAGGAAAGAAGAACTCTTGAAGACAGGATGCGGCCGCGCGGGTAGTGATGGGAGCATCCCGATACTCCCATATTACACCCCTCCTGCGTGAGCTGCATTGGCTACCAGTTGTCTTCCGGGCGAGATTTAAGGTGCTGGTACTTACCTTTAAAGCCCTACATGGCTTAGGCCCGGGATATCTGCAGGACCGTCTGCTGCCGGGGACGACTTCCCATCGCCCAGTGCGCTCACACAGAGAGGGCCTCCTCAGGGTGCCGTCGGCCAGACAATGTCGGCTGGCGACCCCCAGGGGGAGGGCCTTCTCTGTGGGAGTGCCAGCCCTTTGGAATCAACTCCCCCTTGAGCTTCGGATGGCCCCGGACCTCCGGTCCTTTCGCCGCGACCTCAAGACGTTCTTTTTCCATCAGGCTGACCTGGATTGATGATGGGTTTTTAAAAGTTTTAATTTTAACTGTGTAATTTAATATTTGGGGCTGTTATTTAATTTTTTCTTAACTTTTGTACTGCTGGTTTTTTATTGTTGTTAGCTGCCCTGAGTCCTCTGGGAGATAGGGCGGCATATAAGTCCCATAATAAAAATAAAATAAATAAAAAATAAATTGTCCAAAGAGGAACTTTTACTAAAACAGTGGATAATCTAGACAGGATCTGACAATGTATTTGGATGGCATGCATATTTATGGTACGATAAGACAAAGGTCCACAAAGGCTTTAAAATCATATAATTAGAAAGTCATTGATTAATGTGTGGATGAGATATAAAGACCTGTTAGAAAGTAAAACACCCAGGTGGATTTCCCCACTAGAGGCTAAGACCCAGAAAAGGTCAAATATGGAAACCAAGTGGCTGAAATATAAGGATATATTGATACAAGAAGGAGACCAATTTAAGATAAAAACATATGAGCAGCTGAAAGATAAGGTTGATGATTGGTTTCAATATTACCAAATGAATGAAGTGTATAAAATGGACAAAAAAAGAGGTTTTCAAATAGAGAAATCCAAATTGGAAACGTTACTGTTAGATACAAAATTAAAGAACCTTTCCAAGATGTATAATTTATTGCTGGAGTGGCACACAGAAGATGAACAAGTGAAATCAGTGATGATCGATTGGGCTAATGATGTGGGGCGTAACATTATGATTGAGGACTGGGAGAGGATGTGCAAAAAGGGTATTAAGTTTACAGCATGCAATGTTTTGAAAGAAAATATGATGAAGATGATGTATAGGTGGTATTTAACACCGGTTAAGCTTGCAAAAATTTATCATACATATGATAACAAATGCTGGAAATGTAAAGCTGTAGAAGGAACCTTTTACCACATGTGGTGGACTTGCCCCATAGTAAAAGACTTCTGGGAAAAGATTTATGGTCGCCATTTCTTTCGGACGGGAGAGTTCCTTGCTCTGGAAATCTCCTGGCCGTTGGAGGAGGGGGACACCGCAACAGCGCTGCGGGCACTCCAAAAAACCTCAGATCGAGCGTTCTGAGGACGTGGGATTCGGCGGGCACCCTAGACGTCTCCCCTGCTCCTAGGTAGACCCTAGTAAGGGCTGCTAAAAGCGAGCGGGGTGGGAGACGTGGTGCTGTGAATCTTCTTTGCTACCTTCAGCGTGTGAAGCTGCAAGTTCCAAAGGACGTGGAGCGACCAATTTCTCTGTTAGAAATTAAGATAATTTGGACAGTTGAATACCATGAGTAGAAGAATCTTAAAACAAAATTTGGACTTGATTTGGATTGCGGAAGGGAAGCTAAAAACGGAGGTCGGTCCCTCTCCGCTGCGGCAAAACTGAAAGCAATTGCCTGATAAGATGCATCTGTAAAAAGACTCTTGAGCTTTTCAAACCTCCAAGTTTCTGTTTTTTTAAAAAAACTCCCCTGAAGCAGGGTGAGGGGGAGAGAGACTCTTTAGACATAAAATCCCTGCGAAAGTTGTGAAAATAAATAAAAGTCAAGCTGACTCTCTCCCTGGGAGGGAGACCTGGTCAGGCAGCAGACTCCATTGTGATGCAATAAGGAGATTGGAAGTCTTTGATCCTCGTTTCCTATTGGAACTTTTGATGTTACTGTGATGGTCTGAAATGTTGCAATCGAACCTTTAAGGATCAGACTTGCTACATACTGACTTTCTCATCGGCTTTGTAACATAAATTACTTTTTTTTAAAAAACTGCCTGTTTCAGCGGAACTGGTGCTCTGGCTGTTGCAACTGGTTGACTGCAGCGAGAAAATAGAGACCTAGACATCTTAAACTGTTGAGCCTTTAGTTTGTTATGGCTGCGGAGGCTTCAACCGCACCAAAAACAAGAAGGAAACTCTCTGCCTCCCCAACCTTTGAATAGGAAGTGCTCAAAATGTTACATACATTAAAGGAGGGGCAGGACAGATTGCAAGAGACACAGGATAAACATACAGAGAAATTTAAAGAGATAAAAAAGGAAATTGGCTTCCTGAATAAGGAAATTCAACAGGTTAAGACAGAAGTTTCAGAAGTGGATACAAGAGTTACTCAATTGGAAATAGGACGTGTCCAGGATCTGGAAAGACAACAGTACCAAGCCCAGGTAGCAATTGCTTTCCTGCAGATGAAGGAGTGGGAAATGAACTTAAGAATTCGAGGGTTTCCCGAAATAGAACAAGATAACTTAAAGGCAACAATAATCCAGGAATTTGAAGCATCGTGGGATCTGACAAAAGAAGAATTGGAAACAATAATAGTGAAGGCCTATAGATTTGGAGTGAAACCAAAGAAGAGAGATTCAAAATTTATAAGTGATTGTATGGTGGTTTTTCAAACTAAAGAACAAAGAGATAAAATTTTGGGACTTCACTATCAAAAGAATTTGAAAGTCCAAGAGCAACAGGTGGTCCTTTTTAAGGATATCCCAAAATTTTTCTTGGATTTAAGAAGCAATTACACAGATTTGGTTAGTGCCTTAAGAAAGAAAAGGATCTATTTCTGTTGGGAATTCCCCGAAGGATTATATTTTAAATATCAACAGAAGAAGATTCGAATTCGAACATTGGGAGAGAAGGAAAGATTTCTGGAAAAGAACGTAAAAGATCTCGAATTGGAAGCAGGAGCAAGACCTGGTCCATAACTGGAATTGCCACCTCTTTTTGACGTAGGGCTGCTAGGAGCTAAGCCAAGAGCAGTACAGTAAAATAATATGGCACTAAGAATCTTATCATGGAATGTGAATGGTTTAAATTCGAAACCTAAAAGAAATCGAATCCATCACGTGTTGCAAAAACAGAACTTGGATGTGATATGCCTACAAGAAACACATGTGATGAGAACTCATAGAAAAATCTTGCAAAATAAAAGATTAGGTCAAGAATTTATTTCGGCAGACAAAGAAACGAAGAGTAGTGATTTATGTTAAAGAGAAATTTGAAGCAAAATTATTGTTTAAAGATGAGGAGGGAAGATGTCTTGCAGTTGAAATAACAGCACAAGGCGATAAGTTGTTGATGCTTGGAATTTACGCACCAAATGAAGGTAAGGCTGAATTTTACAAGAAGATACACGATGTACTTTTGGATTATATGGATTATAAAATAATCTTGATGGGAGACTTGAATGGAGTAGTCTCCACATTGATGGATAGATCACAAAGACAGAAGATTTCTAATGATGGAAGACTACCAAAGACTTTCTTTGAAATGATGGGTAATTTTGATATGATTGATACTTGGAGATTGAAAAACCCATTGGAGAAAGACTGCACGTTTTTCTCTGACGCAAATAAATCATGTTCCCGCCTCGATTATATATGGACAACAAGAGATTTGGCCATGAGAATAAACAAATCAGAGATTTGCCCAAAGACTTGTTCTGACCATAACGATGTGCTGCTGGAATTAAAATTGTTTCTACAGGGTTCATTTAGATGGAGAATGAATGATGCCTTGCTGAGAAGTGAACAGATTGTTGAGAAGGCCCAAAAAACCATAAGAGACTATTTTGAGATAAATTTGAATACAGAGGTAGAAAAAAGGGTCATTTGGGACGCAAGTAAGGCAGTCATGAGAGGTTTTTTTGATTCAACAGAATGTAATAAGGAAGAAGGCCCAAAATGAAAAGAAAGATATCATTTTGAACCAATTGAAAGAGAAAGAGAAAAAATTGAGGAGTAATCCAAAGAATCAACAGGTTCAAAAAGAAATAAAAGCCCTTCAATCACAATTCTCTCAGATAATTAATCAAGAAATTGAATGGAAAATAAAAATGATGAAGCAAAGGTCTTTTGAATCGGCAAATAAATGTGGTAAGTTACTAGCTTGGCAGTTGAAAAAGAGACAGAAACAAAGTACAATAACTATGATAACACAAGAGGAAAAGATTATTGAGAACCCTGCAGAAATTAGGAAATGTTTTCAGAAATATTATAAGCAGCTATACAAGAAAGAAAAAGAGGACTTAATTAAAACAGAACAGTTATTGGACAAATATGGATGGCAGAAAATTCCTGAAGAGAAAAGGACCCTACTCAATTACCGGATTACAAGACAAGAATTGGAGGCAGCAATTAATCAAATGCAAATTGGCAAGGCACCAGGACCTGATGGACTGACAGCAAAATATTATAAGACACTGAAAGACTGGCTGATTCAGCCACTGATGGAAGTATGTAATGAATTACTAGAGGGGGTTAAGGCACCTGAGACCTGGAGAGAAGCATTTATTACGTTGATACCTAAACCAGATACAAGACAGAGCCCAAGTAAAGAATTACCGCCCAATCTCCTTGTTAAATGTGGATTACAAAATTTTTACTAATATCTTGGCTACAAGACTGAAGAAGGTCCTTCAAGATCTTATCCATCATGATCAAGCAGGTTTTTTACCTGGTAGACATATGAAGGACAATATTAGGAACATAGTTGATATTTTGGAAAGGTTAGAGGCCAAAAAGAACTCTAAGGCTATATTAATGTTTATTGATGTGGAGAAGGCCTTTGACAATATTTCTTGGAGTTTTATGAAAAAGAATTTTGAAAATATGGAGGTTGGGCAGAGTTTTATGAATGGTTTAAATGCAATTTATTCTGAGCAAAAAGCAAAAATTATAGTTAATAATGTGGTGTCAGAGGAAATTAGAATTGAAAAGGGTACCAGGCAAGGGTGCCCACTCTCTCCTCTGTTATTTATTACGGTTCTGGAAGTTTTGCTGAATATGATAAGGAAAGAGGAAGGTGTGAAAGGGATTGTAGTGGGTTCGAAACAATATAAGCTAAAAGCCTTTGCTGATGATTTGGTCTTAACATTACAAGATCCAGAGACCAGTGCAATTAAAGCACTGGAAATAATACAAGAGTTCAGACATGTTGCAGGTTTTAAATTGAATAAGAATAAAACCAAAGTTTTAGGGAAAAATCTGTCATTAGAGGAAAAAAGTAAGTTACAGGAAGCCACTGGTTTGATGTTTGTAAAAAAGGTGAAGTATCTGGGTGTAAATATGACAGCAAAAAAATTGAATTTGTATAAAGATAATTATGATAAAATGTGGAATGAAATTAAGAGAGATTTAGATATTTGGACAAATCTGAAATTGTCTTTGATGGGCCGAATCTCAGTTGTTAAGATGAATGTATTGCCAAAAATGTTGTTTCTATTTCAAGTACTTCCAATTATTGAAAAGTTGAATTGTTTTAAAGAATGGCAAAAGGTATTATCGAAATTCATCTGGCAGGGGAAAAAACCTAGAATTAAGTTCAAGCTATTAACAGATTCAAAAGATAGAGGGGGCTTTTCTCTGCCAGATTTGAAACTTTATTTTGAAGCTGCTGCTTTTTGTTGGTTGAGAGATTGGTTTGTGTTAGAGAATACAGATGTATTAGAATTGGAAGGTTTTGACAATGTATTTGGATGGCATGCATATTTATGGTACGATAAGACAAAGGTCCACAAAGGCTTTAAAAATCATATAATTAGAAAGTCATTGATTAATGTGTGGATGAGATATAAAGACCTGTTAGAAAGTAAAACACCCAGGTGGATTTCCCCACTAGAGGCTAAGACCCAGAAAAGGTCAAATATGGAAACCAAGTGGCTGAAATATAAGGATATATTGATACAAGAAGGAGACCAATTTAAGATAAAAACATATGAGCAGCTAAAAGATAAGGTTGATGATTGGTTTCAATATTACCAAATGAATGAAGTGTATAAAATGGACAAAAAAGAGGTTTTCAAATAGAGAAATCCAAATTGGAAACGTTACTGTTAGATACAAAATTAAAGAACCTTTCCAAGATGTATAATTTATTGCTGGAGTGGCACACAGAAGATGAACAAGTGAAATCAGTGATGATCGATTGGGCTAATGATGTGGGGCGTAACATTATGATTGAGGACTGGGAGAGGATGTGCAAAAAGGGTATTAAGTTTACAGCATGCAATGTTTTGAAAGAAAATATGATGAAGATGATGTATAGGTGGTATTTAACACCGGTTAAGCTTGCAAAAATTTATCATACATATGATAACAAATGCTGGAAATGTAAAGCTGTAGAAGGAACCTTTTACCACATGTGGTGGACTTGCCCCATAGTAAAAGACTTCTGGGAAAAGATTTATAATGAATTAAAGAAAGTTTTGAAAAATACATTTATTAAGAAACCAGAAGCCTTCTTATTGGGTATAGTCGGAAAAGAAATTCCCAAAAAAGATGTTACTTTCTTTCTGTATGCCACAATAGCGGCGAGAATTTTGATAGCCAAGAATTGGAAGACACAAGAAATACCAACGGTGGTAGACTGGCAGATGAAAATGATGGACTATATGGAACTCGCTGAACTGACAGGGAGAATTCGTGACCAAGGAGAAGAGTCGGTGGAAGAAGACTCGAAGAAATTCAAGGACTATTTGAAGAAATATCGTTATATCAACTAGTTTGAAATGGACTTGGAAGTGTTTATAAGTTGTAGTTTTAGAGTTTAATGTTTAATATTAAGGACAATATGAAATGATGATTGTTAAATGATAAGAAATTAAATATAGATAGATATTAAATACGATTTAAAATTATGAAATAGAAATTGCTAATGATGATTAACGAAGAAACGCAGATAGGGGGGACTCGAGGAAGTCACCTGAAAATGATTAGAAAGATTAGGAATAACGGAAGCTAAGTATTTTTGTTGTATTTTTGTTGATTGTATTGTTTATGTTATGTCTTGTTTTTTTTATATGTATATTTTTTTTTTTGTTTAAATATATGTTTATATAAAAGCAATAAAAATTTATATATATATAAAAAATAGACAGGATCTGGAAGCTGTCTCACAGATTGATACTTTTAAAGTGTTCCCAAGTAATACCCCTCCCCTCAGTCCACTTGGTCAGTACCGGATCTGTCAAGTTTCAGGTGTCAAAACATGGGAAAAGAGAGCCCCAGTACATTTGCAACATTAGTACTTCCTCCCCTTTACATTCCTGTTGGAGATACAAACCAGAATCCCCCCCTTTTCTTTGTTCTTCTTAGTTCAAAAGGTTTCTTCCCTGGTCTTTTGTGATTGCCTCCAGGCAGGCGAATAAACAACCCTTGTGTCTAAGGGATAGAGATGGCCAATTAACATCCTGTCTTCTCTACCCCTCCTTGGGAATGGCAGAATCCAGTAAGGGTGTGAGATTTAGGTTTGCCCAGATAGGGAGTTAGGAATGAAATATAAATGGATTCTGACAGAGAGTTTCAACCTAGAAATAAGGAGAAATTTTCTGACAGTGAGAACAATGGAACAAATTGCCCTCAGGAGCTTCATCAATGGAATCTTTCAAGAAGAGACTGGACTGCCATCTGTCAGAAATGATATGGGGACTCCTGCTCAAGCAGGGGATTGGACTAGAAGACCTCCAAGGTCTCTTCTCTTCTCTTCTCTTCTCTTCTCTTCTCTTCTCTTCTCTTCTCTTCTCTTCTCTTCTCTTCTCTTCTCTTCTCTTCTCTTCTCTTCTCTTCTCTTCTCTTCTCTTCCATTCCATTCCATTCCATTCCATTCCATTCCATTCCATTCCATTCCATTCCATTCCATTCCATTCCATTCCATTCTATTCTATTCTATTCTATTCTATTCTATTCTATTCTATTCTATTCTATTCTATTCTATTCTATTCTATTCTATTCTATTCTATTCTATTCTTTGAAGTCATGGCATGGGCCAAGGAAAAATGCTGTTGCTCCTCCTGTGAACAAGAGGTGAGAATAGCTGATTTTGCTGTCACCTAGACCAGACTAGAAAGTTCACAGCCAAAGTTCCAAACACATCACTCTGGTAACATATTCTTATTGCAGGTCCTAGGGAAGTCTCTACTGATGAAGAAAACCAGCTATTGGAAGCTATTAAGCAGTATTCAGATTAACGCCTCCCTTCTCTTTCTCCTGTCCCTGATATCATAGATTGGCAGCTAAGTATTGTTTTTGTAATACTGTAGAACAGGCATACTGTATCAAACTTGTGACATATCGTGACTTTCCCCCCATTGCCGACAATGGAGTGGGCGCAGTTTCGTCATGACGCATCCGGCCCATGGGCCGGCAGTTTGACATACCTGCTGTAGATCCATCTAATCCCTGCACTTTTGTTTTTGACTTTCACAAGGAATCTTTTCAGGCAACTGAAAACCAGAATGGGACAAGTCGCCGTGGCCAACTCATCATGGGACAAGTCCAAAAGTTAAATTCCTATGGAACCGTGGCCAATAATAATAAAATAAACTCAATCCAGAAACACGAGTTACAATAATTTTGACAAAAACATGTAGACCAATAATAAAAGTAACTGAATGAAGCATTTACTACAATGTTGAATTGTTCCGCAGCAAGTTGTCTCATGGTGAGTTGGTCGTGGCAAGTTGGCTAAGTTATCCTAGACTTGCTGAAAACACCGCTAAGAGAAATTCTTAAGAGGTTCTCAAGCACTCTGAGAGTAAGATAGGAAAAGAGACGCCTGTTTAACTGGGGCAGAAAATCTGTGACAAATCTTTGACAGAGAAGTAGAAGTTCAGATGACACACCAAGTGAACAGGCTCAGAATTTTATGGGGTTTCCCCCTTCAGTTTTGAAGAAAGAGGTTTGGTTGTGTTGAGGGTTGTTGTTTTTTTTTGAAACATTGTGATTAAAATTATGCTCATTCTGTCCTTGGATTAGTAGATTTCAAAGTGGTTAGAAACAATTCTGCTGATTGTTGGAAATGATGGTTAGAACATTCTTCATAGTACCCAAAATGTGGCTTGGGGAGCCACATATCCCTCTCCAAGTTAAAGTCTGAGGCCCAAGGAACCAGGAACAATGTGAGTTACTTCAGACTAGTTTATTGTTGCTTGCCTATAGACAGGAATCTTGTTGGGCTAAAGCATTAATCTGCATAGCTATTAGATATAATCTGTGAAAGGCTAAGAAGGGTCCAGCTTCACTCTCTTTCTGCGTACAATCCAAGCTTGGTTCCTTGGGAAGGAACCCTTCTCTCCTGAGACACTGGACTAAATTTCACCATAAAAGTCTTCATCCCCATGAATTAAAAAACAACAACAACCAACCAACGAAACAGTGGGTCTTCTTCCAGATGGGAAATATTCTGCTCACCCTCTGGTTTCAGTTTTGACTACTCATTTCTCTTAACAAACACCTTCTCTATCTACCCCTTCTACAAAAATAGCACCTTGGTTTGGAACCTTCCAACTAAAAATGGTCTCTTTTGAGTTTTCTGTCAAGAAAGATTGGAAGTGATGGAACAGACTTTGTCAATCACATGCTATGGATGAGTTGTTGTGTTTCCATAATCCAAAGACAGCTGTGATTATAAAACTTGAAACTTGGCTTGATTTATCAGACAGAAGGGAAAACAGCAGTTGCTGTTGTCTCTCAAAATTAGGGGGATTTCCAACATTCAGGGCTAAATCTGGTACAGTTCAAGATGAGATTTTTTTTTGCCTTCAAGGGTTTTATCTTGTCCCACATTTGGGAACTGCCAAAATGTGGCATAGAAAGAAACACTTGGGATGCTGGCTTTTCCCAGCTCACAGTTTGAAAATTCACATTCAGGTTCTATCATCCTACCTATTTAAAGTAGAATTTTTGATTCATTTGGTTAATGGTGTTCTCTTTATCTAGTTTTAGGACATGTAGAGAACAGATCAAGGGTTAGGTCACATTAATTCAAGAAAGTTCTCAAATTTTTCAGCATCACTGTATTAAACTAGAAACTGAGTGGGTCAATCTTGGGAGACTGGAGACTAAAACATATGAAGAACGGAAGCAGGAATTGTGTATGCCTAGTCTAACGAAAGAGAAGGACTACGGGGGACATGATAGCAGTCTTCCAATATCTCAGGGGCTGCCACAAAGAGGAGGGAGTCAAGCTATTCTCCAAAGCACCTGAATGCAGGACAAGAAACAACAGATGGAAACTAATCAAGGAGAGAAGCAATCTAGAACTAAGGAGAAATTTCCTGACAGTTAGAACAATTAACCAGTGGAACAGCTTGTCTTCAGAAGTTGTCACTGGAGAAATTAAGAAGAGACTGGATAGCCACTTGTTTGCAATGGTATCTTTCCCTGTTTATTCAATTTTTCCTTCTCTAAAGCTCTGCAGCAGCTGTGAAATCATGGTCAGCAGAGCCATGACAAAGGTCTGACATCCACTTCCTGTGGCCACCTGTCCCCTTCCACGATTGGCTCTGCAACAGTCTTATTATAACTGCTTTTCAGGCCTTTGGTTTGTGTTTTAAATAATCTTTCAATGCATGGTAGACAATATGGGCAAAAATGTCACCCTTGGCCCCAGTTCTGGCTCTTCCTTGGCATACATAACTTCCTGCATCTGACCTTCCTCTCCTTTTTGTTCTCAATGCTGGGCAGCTCTTTCTTCTGCTGGCAAGTCAGGTTTTCTCCATGTCACGAAAGAAGCCAAAGAATGCATCATAAGACAGTTCCCCTCCCTGTCACCTCTCTCACCTTTTCTTTGGCAACTGGCAAGATTCAGCTCTTTTGCGCTTATTTGCCAGTCTTGTTTCTGGAGACTCCGAGCTCTCAGCATCTTAACAATCAATGAACTTGGCAATAAAAGCAAAGGGATGCCTTGCTTCAACACATGCAGTGCAGCTTGATCTAATGGAGAAGAAATTAAAAAAGGAGATATAGAAGAAAAGAGCCTTTCCTTTCCTTTCCTTTCCTTTCCTTTCCTTTCCTTTCCTTTCCTTTCCTTTCCTTTCCTTTCCTTTCCTTTCCTTTCCTTTCCTTTCCTTTCCTTTCCTTTCCTTTCCTTTCCTTTCCTTTCCTTTCCTTTCCTTTCCTTTCCTTTCCTTTCCGCTTTCCGCTTTCCCCTTTCCTCTTTCCTCTTTCCTCTTTCCTCTTTCCCTCCCTTCTCTTTCCTTCCCGCCCCTCCCCCTCTCCTCCGGTTCCTGTCCCTCCTTTCCTTCCTTCTCTTCTTGTACTCCTTTTCTTTTCTTTCTTTTTCTTTCTCTGTCTCTCCTTTCTTTACACCATCATTCCCCGAGGTATGATTGACCAGCTCCTGGTTGCTGGCAGTGGTGAGTGGGTCAGTTCTGAATTTCTTGTGGCCGCACAAGGATTCAAGGCTAATCCCCCACTTCAGATCTCCTCGCTGCCTGGCTGGGCATTTCTGAACAGGGTCTGAAGATGTGGTTTTGTAAGTGAGCCTGGGGACCTCAAATAGAGATGGAGACAATTCAAATCATGTGAAGTATTATAGTACTGCTTTATTAAGGCTTATTAAGGCCACACCTGGAATACTGCATCCACTTTTGGTCACCACACTACAAAAAAGATTTTGAGCCCTTGGAAAAACTGCAGAGAAGAACAACTATGTTGATGAAAGGCCTGGAGACAAAAACATATGAAGAACTGTTACAGGATTTGGGTTTGGCTAGTCTAGAGAAAAAAAGGACCAGGGGTGACATGATAGCAGTATGCCAATATTTGAGAGGCTGCCACAAAGAGGAGCGAGCCAATTTGTTTATCAAATCACCAGAAGGCAAGACAAGAAACCACCAATGGAAACTAATCAAAGCAACCTGGAAGTAAGGAGAAACTTCCTAACAATGAGAACAATTAACCAGTGGAACAGCTTGTCTTCAGAAGTTGTGGGTTCCCCATCACTGGAGGTTTTTAAGAAGAGACTGGACAGCTACATGTCTGAAATTGTATAGATTAGAATCTCCTGCTTAAACAGGGGGTTGGACTAGAAGACCTTCAAGGTCCCTTCCAGCTCTATTCTGATTGGTGCTCGATTTGATTTGTGTTACTGCTGCCATGGGGATGGGTGGGTTTTATTTATTTATTAAATTTCTATACCGCCCTTCTCCCAAAGGACTCAGGGCGGTGTACAGGGCAATTAAAATACAACATACAAAAGTTAAAAGTAAAATTAAATTAATTTAGCCCTAACAAATAAATAGTTAAAAATAAACCCCAAACCCTTAGTCCAGGCCGGCCTGTTCAAATATCCAGGTTTTCAGGTCACGGCGGAAAGAGCGAAGGTCGGGAGCCATCCGGAGCTCAACAGGCAATTGATTCCAGAGGGCAGGCGCGCCCACAGAGAACACCCTCCCCCTGGGGGCCATCAGTCGGCATTCTCTGACCGGTGGCACCCTGAGGAGGCCCTCTCTGTGGGAACGCACAGGGCGGAGGGAAGTTGACGCCGGCCGCAGGTGCTCCCTTAGGTACTCCAGACCCATGCCATGTAGGGCTTTATAGGTCATTACCAGCACCTTGAATCTCACCCGGAAGGCAACTGGAAGCCAATGCAGCTCACGGAGCAGAGGTGTAACGTGGGAGTATCGGGAGACCCCCAACACAACTCGCGCGGCTGCATTCTGCACCAGTTGGAGCCTGAAATAATTAAGTAAACTTCCTTTTGTCAGATATTTTTTATTTATTCAAAATATGGAAAATTCAGAGGAACTTTTGGTTTCATTTCTTTGAAGGAGAGAACTGCAGTGACTTTGGTAAAACAGCTGATCTCTCTTTTATGTTGATGTCAACTTTCTTCTATTTCCCCATCTCCTCAACAGATGCTTCTCACGTGCACCCCAGAGTAATATCCATTTGTTTGAACTTAGTTTTTCTTTCCAAAAGCCGAACCCATCAATAAATAAATTAGCAAGATGCATCCTAATTCTGGGTTGCCATTCTGGGCTATTAATCAGCAATGTTTCTAAGGCACGAATATGACTGCTTTTTATATACCTTGGAACAGGCTGTGGTATTTAGCTCCCAAAAGTTGGCAACAGAAGAAGAGGATTTTCTGCTGCCTGAAAACAGAGCTAGTAATGACACAGAAGTTGCCTATTTGTGGAAATTTACAAGTACATGAATCTGATACGAAATGATTCCCTCCAACCACTATTTCTTTCTCTCCTGCTGCCTCTCGTTTCACCTGGAACCATATTGTCATCAGCTCCATCATTGGAGATTCTTCTTACTTCTGTCTTTTTCCCTTCTGGGAGAGCTTCACAATGAACCAGTTGCTTTCTGTGTTGGAGCAATTTCAATAAAAGACTTTAATTTGGTGGGAAAGAAATCTTTTGACTTCTCTCTGTTGTTTCCTGGATCTTTTACAAGCGTGCATCTATTACCCAGATGAACTATCCAAGCACTAGCTTTGCACGTTCAGTAAGCACTGCAATAAAACCAATCTTGTAATGGAATAAAGTCAGGTTTATGTCTGGAAGATATTAAACCCTGCTGATACAAGAAGGCTATGGAAGATAAATTCCCCTAACATTCACAGGCCAGGAGGTTTTAATATCTGACAATAGAGATATGCAGGTAACCCTCGACTTATGACTGTAATTGGGAATAGAATTTCTGTTGCTAAGCAAGGCTGGTGTTAAGTCATGCCTAATTTTACATCCTTGTTTGCAACAGATTTTAAGTGAATCATTGTGGCTAAATGTCTATGGAGATTCTTCATCATCCAGGTCAGGGTTGTCTCAAAGGTGCTTTTTCAGGAGGCAACTGGACTTGTTTTTTCTTTGAAGACATTTCGCTTCTGATCCAGGAAGCTTCTTCAGCTCTGACTGGACAGTGGGGAATGGAAGTATTTATATTCCTTGCAGACAGCTGGTTATTTGAGTTGTTGAGGCCATTTGGAGATTTACCTGTGTCCTCAGGGTCACCTGAGTAGTGCAAATGGGTGTGGAGCCTTCTTGGCTGCAGGATGTTTTCTGCCCTGGGTTCCTTCACTGCTGAAGGCAGGCGTAGGCCGTTGGGGATGAGTCTGCGTTGTCTGCATCTACAGGGCAGAAAACATCCTGTGCCAAGAAGACTCCACACACATTTACACTACTCAGGTGACCTGCTGCAAGTCACTTTTTTCAGTGCCATTGTAACTTCTAATGGTCACTAAATGAATCATTGTAAATCAAGGACTACCTGTGTGCTGAAGTATGTAGTATGTTCTGAATGAGGACAAAAAAGGCTTTAGGATAAAACCTAAAATGGAGGTTTTTAAGAAGAGATTGGGCTGGACTAGAAGACCTCCAAGGTCCCTTCCAACTCTGTTGTTTTGTTATTCTGAGTTGTTAATTATTATTATTATTATTAATTTTATTTGTATACCGCCCTTCTCCCGAAGGACTCAGGGCGGTGAACAGGGCAATACATGTTAAAAAGACAGAATACAAAAATTAAAAAAGATTAAACAAAGTGCCCAGAACTCTTAAATAGATTAAAACGCATTTAAAAGTAATAAAAACCCAACCCCCTCCCATCAGGCCAGGCCAGCTTGTTCAAAGAGATACGTCTTTAGATTGTGTCGGAAGGAGCGAAGGTCGGGCGCCATCCGGAGCTCAACCGGAAGACGGTTCCATAAATCCGGCGTGCCCACAGAGAACGCCCTTCCCCTGGGGGCCACCAGTCGGCATTCTTTGACCCGTGGCACCCTGAGGAGACCCTCTCTGTGGGAGCGTATTGGGCGGAGGGAGGTTGATGCCGGCCGCGGGTGCTCCCCAAGGTATTCCGGACCCATGCCATGTAGGGCTTTGTAGGTCAATACCAGCACCTTGAACCTCACCCGGAAGACAACTGGGAGCCAATGCAGCTCATGGAGCAGAGGTGTAACATGGGAGTATCGGGAGACTCCCAACACAACTCTCACGGCTGCATTCTGTACCAGTTGGAGCCTCCGAGTGGTCTTCAAGGGCAGCCCCATGTAGAGAGCGTTGCAGTAGTCTAAACGAGAGGTCACGAGCGCATGAGTGACCGTATGCAGGGCATCCCGGTCTAGATAGGGCCGCAACTGGCACACCAGGCAAACCTGGGCGAAGGCCCCCCTAGTCACGGCCACTATGTGATCTTCCAAAGTAAGCCGTGAATCTAGGAGGACTCCCAAGTTGCGAGCCCTATCTACGGGGGGTAATAGCTCACCCCCCATAGAAAGAGATGGGATATTCTGAATATCCCGGTATGCCGGTATGCACAGCCACTCAGTCTGTTGAGTTGAAGTCTGTTCCTCCCCATCCAGACCCGAACCGCTTCCAGGCAATGGGACATCACATCGAGGGCATCATTGGGGTGGTTTGGGGTCGAAATAAAAAGCTGGGTATCATCAGCGTACTGATGATACCCAACTCCAAAATCACGAATGATCTCACCCAGCGGTTTCATGTAGATGTTGAACAGGAGAGGCGAGAGGACCGACCCCTGAGGAACTCCACAAGCGAGAGGCCTTGAGGTTGACCTCTGCCCCCCCTGCCAACACTGACTGCGAACGTCCCAGGAGATAGGAGGAGAACCACTGAAAGACTGTGCCTCCCACTCCCAATCCCCTGAGACGCCGCAGCAGGATACCATGGTCGATGGTATCGAATGCCACTGAGAGGTCTAATAGGACTAGGACAGAGGAATGTCCCCTGTCCCGGGCCCTCCAGAGATCATTCACCAGAGTGACCAATGCCATCTCCGTGCTGTGCCTGGCCCTGAAACCCGATTGGTACGGGTCTAGATAATCTGCTTCATCCAGGACCAGAGGGAGCTCATGCACCACCACACTCTCAACAACCTTCGCAAGAAAGCGAAGGTTGGAGACCGGACGAAAGTTATTTAACACAGCTGGGTCCAAGGCAGGCTTCTTGAGGAGAGGTCTCACCACCGCCTCCTTCAAGACAGCGGGGAAACTGCCCTCACTCAAAGAGGCAGATATAACCACCTGGAACCAGCCTCGTGTCCCCTCCCGAGCCGCATAAACCAGCCAGGAAGGGCACGGGTCCAATAAACATGTGGTGGAGCTCAACCTCCCCATAATCCTGTCAACTTCCTCTGGAGTCACAGAATCAAACTCCTCCCAGATAATATCGACAAGACCGCCCGTGTCCTGATCGTCAGACTCTGCCCAGTCGGAGTCCAGACCGGTCCGAATCCGAGCGATTTTGTCCGACAGATGTTGACTAAACTCCTCGGCATGACCCTGCAAGGGTTCCTCCCTCACCTCCTGATTAAGGAGGGAGCGGGTCACCCTAAACCGGGCGGCCGGGCGGTTATCTGCGGACGCGATAAGGGTAGCGAAGTGGTTAGACCTCGCCGCCCTTATCGCTGCGAGATAAGACCTCATATAGGTTCTTAGTCGCAATTGGTCGGATTCGGATCGGCTGGACCTCCAACAGCTCTCTAGGCCCCGTCTCCGATGCTTCATCTCCCGAAGCTCCACGGAGAACCATGGAGCTCGCTGGGATCTGCGCCGAGTCAGGGGCCGCAAGGGTACAACTCGGTCAAGTGCCTCCGTGGCTACCCTTTCCCAGGCTTCCACTAAGGCATTCGCCAAGTTGTGAGCAACGGAGGCAGGTGGGGGCCCCAGCGCTGCCTGGAACCTATCAGGGTCCATTAAGTGCCTGGGGCGGTACCATCTAATTGGCTCCACACACCCATGGCGGGGAGTGGCAAAACGGAAGACCAGCCGCAGGAGATTATGATCGGTCCATGACAGGGGCATAACAATTGGGGAGCCCCCACCAAGATCATCTAACCACCGTCCAGATAAGAAAACCAAGTCAAGGGTGTGGCCTCCCTCATGAGTCGGTCCATGAATTACTTGTGTCAGGTCCATGGCCGTCATGGAAGCCATGAACTCCCGAGCTAACTCAGATGATCCTCCCAGGGATGGTAGATTGAAGTCACCCAAAACTATAAGTTTGGGGAACTCAGTCACCAACCCTGAGAGGATGTCGAGAAGCTCAGGCAGGGCTGCTGCTGCATGACTAGGCAAAAGGTACACCAGCAGCAAGCCCAACTGTGCCCCAGGACCACATCTCAGAAAGAGAGACTCACACCCGACTATCTGGGGAACGGTGGCCTCCCGCAGACACAAGGTCTCCCTCATAACTACCGCCACTCCCCCTCCCCTACCCTGAGCCCGAGGCCAGTGTAGCACCCGGAAGCCTGGTGGGCAAAGATCAACCAGAGGAATACCACCCTCTGGGCCCAGCCAAGTCTCCGTGATGCAAGCCAGGTCTGCATGCTCACCCTCAACCAGTTCCCGGACAAGAGGAGCCTTATTAACAATGGACCTGGCATTCAAGTACACCAGCTGGAGCTCAGGTGGCTGCACATCCTCGCTCCCGGGACCTCAGGGCGAAAACAGAGGGTCGGAGCGCCTCACCGCTTGTAAATAGCGGGGATGCCCTCCCGGATATTGATACGGCCCTCTGTTCGTACACCTGCTGCCATTCCCTAACGTCGTGGGAATAGGTAGTCCCACAACCCGCTCCAGAGCTCCGGAGACAACCGACCCCCGCTCCCCCCCTGCGTGATCAATCCTGGACCTGGCCCTCCCCCTTAACCCCTTAAATTTTTTTGCTAAAAACAGATCAGGGGTCTCTTCCTAACAATAAACTTGTTGACCTGATTTGCTGGACTAGGTGCTGCAGTTGATTTGGCAAGTTTTTGGAAGTGGTTCACCACTGCCTCCTTCTTCTTGGGCTGGGAGTGTTTGGCTCAAGGTCCCTCAGCTGGCTTTGTGCCTTAGGTGGAACTAAAACTCAGGGTCTCTTAGTTTCTAGTCTGGTGCTTTAACCGTTCCAGCAAACCTGCTGTCTAAAACCTAAAATAGGGAACTCAAAACTGTCCAATGTTTATTGAACATGCTTAATTAGCTAGAATGCTGACTGAGGCTAATAAACAGGGAGGGTGGGAGAACAACAAAAATATTGCCCTGAAAGAAGGCTGATAGCCATAGCTAATAGAACACAGAAGACAGAATATAGAATAATAGAGTTGGAAAGGGCCTTGAAGGTCTTCTAGTCCAGCCCTCCTGCAAAGTTCTGGAACCAATGATTAATTGTTCTCACTGTCAGGAAATTTCTCTTTAAATCTAGGTTAGATCTCTCTTTAATGATCTTCCACCCATTACATCTTGTCCTATCCTCAGCTTCTTTTGAGAATAGGTCAATCATCTCTTCTTTGTGACCCCACCCACCCCTCAATACTGGAAGTTAGGTATCATATCACTCCTAATCCTCTTTTAATGCATTCAGAAGATAGGCCATTCCATTTTGGGATATTATTTTTCTCCCAGATCCCACTTCCAATTTTGCATTAATGATGAACAGCAAAGAAAACCTAAGAGACCCAATGAGAATTGCTGACGAACTTTGGCAAACAAATCCCAGCTTCTACTTCTTTTGCTGTCTGTTTTCCCACGTTGCTCCCTGCCAACTTCAGCCAAGGATCTTCCTGACTGAGTTATGAAGAAGTACCTCCCAGCCAACAGCTCACTTGGAGACTAATTGGAAATAGCTGTTTGGCAAGCGGTGCCCGTCAACTTCATGAAACATTTGAGGACCTGACCATCTGTCAGTGGAAAGAGAGGAATTAATGTCCAAGATGCGTTTCTCCCCTCCTGCATCCTATATAGACACCACCCTCATAGCAGGAACAGGCTTAGACTTCAGGTCTTTTAATGGACTCAGATTTTAAATCAATGCCGATGCAACTGTGCTAAATGAATCTGTTTCAGATCTAATGCTGCTTTTATGGCTTTGGCCTTGACAGTTCCTGAGTAGGTATATAAAGAGAGTCTGGAGGAGGCCAGGGAAATGGGTTTGGACAGGTCTTCCAAAGCTGTGTTAATAAATCTAGGCAACCAAGAGAGATGGACGGAGGAGCCTGCCTCAGCCATATTGGAAGAGGAATAACCTGAATACAATCAGGACATCATTACTGTTGTTGAAAGAAAAATCAGGGTCCAGTCCAAGCCAGGAATAAACAAAATGGAGACTGCTTTAGAAAAAAGGTTCTAGTGTAGAGTTGCAGAACCAGACAAAAATGTGGCTCTGGAGCAGCTGACCACATGGAGCTGGGAGTGGTGGGTTTTTATACCTTCTTGGGCTTTTGTGTTTGGAGTTGTTCCTGTTCCTGTGGCATGAAGTTTGACCTGAGCTTTTGAGCCTGTCCTTTTGGTATTATGATGGTGGTGGGTTAATCCTCCTAAAGGTCATGTCTTTAGGCTTTGGGTGGGGGATGTAGATTATTTGGGGTCTTTGTCTTTCTAATTCCATCAGCTCCAAGCTTACTGGCACCAGTCTTTCTAAATGGGATTATCAAATCTGCATTTCTACAGATCTGGCCTGCTGAGTTTCTGGCTGGGGGAGAGGAAGAAGTTTCTGCCTTTTAAGATTTTCTCCATTATTCCTTTGGGGAAATATAATATAATGTTTGCACTTATGATCTGGCTTTACTGGTACCATTACTTGAAGCCAAAAGCCCTCCTAGGATTTGGTCTCAACCAAAAATAAATTGTATTCAGAAGTCCTCTGTTTGAGGAGCTCTCAATTATGTTTAGATACCAATAACATGACAGTTGGAAGGGACCTTGGAGGTCTTCTAGTCCAACCACCTGCTCAAGCAGGAAACCCTGTACCATTTCAGGCAAATGGTTGCCCAATCTCTGCTTGAAAGCCTTGAGTTAGGCAGCCAATAAATATAAATAAATAAAATATACTTGTAAAAAACAGACTTTTCCCCTCATCTGAGGGTTGGGAATGGAAAGTAGAAATCCTGATATATGGGAGCATGACATAATGTAACATCTGGGCTGTATATAGCATTCTGGGCTGCATATAGCATTCTGAGGAAGAAATGGGAGGCTGGACTAAATTGTCATTTGCAACTGAGTTTGTGGAAGCCTATGGTTGCATGTGATTGTTTGAGGCTTTAACAAGGATTTTTGGGATGCAAGATGCTTTCATTTTAGAATCTCAGGCTTGATAGTTGGGGAAGAATTAGTCAGCCAGAACTTCTCTAGCTGAGATTTTAACCAAAAGGGGAGCAAATTAATTGCCTCCTCTCTTCAGCAAACAGGAAGACACAATTTGCATTGGGGTCGAAACTATCTAGTTTTGTAGAAAAGTATGAATTGTGGGTAGAATTGGGCTAGAGAGTTAGCAAGTATGTTATTACTCTTGGTAACTTTGGATTAAGGCTACCATATCTATCCTTACACTGGTACGCTCCATGTATGCTGCATTGATTACTTATGCAAGTGTAATGAAAAATATAGGACAACCACAGCATGTTCTACTTTGCACAGGGAACATGATGTTGCAATTTCCTAATGTTTTCAGAAATCATGAAATAGTTAGAAAAGAGAGAGAGAGGCAAGATAAATTTCTCCATTCCCTTTTGATGAAGGCTGCTTCTAATCTAATGTAATAAGATTTGGCAGGTTCAACAAGGTTCAGAAGATTTTAAAGCTAATCTTTGTGATAGAAGCAATTGTAGGAAATGACAACCTTTCTTGAAAGACAACAGAAATATTTTTCCAAAGTCTTTAATGCTCAGGGAGAGAGGTTGTGATGTGCTGTCACAAAGAAACTGAAATAATGACCTTTTCAGTGCCATCTATCTGACAAGCTTTTGGCAACAACTACCTGAAAGAGAGCTATGGAAGTTTCAGAGACTCATTGACCCAGGCAGGGCTTATCCTCAAGTTGATAGGATGGACTACAAGTTCAGAAATTGAGCAAGGAAAAGGTGGTTCTTATGTGCGCTCAATTTGTTCCACAGGAGCGAATGTGGCTGCTTTTAGCTTAGTGTAGAGGGAAAACATAGCCGGTATGGTTCCTAACCATGATTTATGGCTTCAGTGTCTCCTGGTGGGAGGAACTGGGGGCAAATTGCTTCCTGTCTCTGTGGTGGCAACTAACTTGCAAAAACTCAACTGTTTAGTGTAATAAAGTCACAAGGGAGGCCAAATATCAACTCAAGCTACAATCAAGACAGTTTATCCAAGGCTAAACACAGAGATGGTTTAAAGGCCAAGATTCTCGACTATCATTAACTCCAATAAGTCATCTGAAGCCTGATGTACTGTATCCTGAAGCTGTTTATGGTTCAATGGCTCCTAGCAAACAGTCCCAAGTAAGGCCTTTTCCTCAAGGACACTAGCTACTTGCATTCAGATTGTCAAGAGTCCTCCAGATTAACACTAGGTGTGTGTCTCCTTTAGTCCTGTGAAAGTTATTGCCGAGTCCCACCCCTACAACAGAGGTGTCCAACCTTGCCAACTTTGAGACTTATGGACCAACTCCCAGAATTGTCCAGCTGGGGAATTCTGAGAGTTAAAGTCCACAGATCTTAAAGTTGCCAAGGTTGGACACCTCTGCTTTAGGGAATCTTTGAGTATGAAGCTTCTTAGTTTGTTTCATCTTCACCAGAGAACACACAGAAGGGAGATAAGACATGTTAAAACGCCAGAAGGAAGGACCATTATAGGCCATCTCCTTTGCATCAGCATCTGGAAGGAGTAAAGGGTGATCTTTTTTGAGTTGGATAAGCCAGAGCACCTTTGTAACGTCCTGGGACTTCTATTTGGATGCAAAAATGCCCAAATGTCCCTTCTCAGGCACTCAGGCTGAAAATGGACTGAAAGCTTTTCAGTTTATCAGTCCTCACCTTTTAACTTAAGCCTCCTCAAGTCAGTTGTAGGAGTTTTGCTATATTTCCTCTTGGGCAAGGGAACAATAAAACCCTTACATCTAAATAGCATTTTCTAAGCCTCTCCAATGCTTTATTTAATTTTATATATTTCCTCTCTAACCAGGATCATAAATCACATATTTCAAAGTATAAGGAAGCAGTTTGATATGTTACAGAGTGATTCCTTGGCAAATCATACTACAGTTGCTCTGTGAGACTGAACTGCTCCAAATTGCCACGGCTGAGTGAAAAACATATTTGTGGAACAAAAATGAAAATGGCTACCAAGTCAACTAAAGTTCCTAGAAGTGCAGGGGCTTCGCCAGTTCAGCAATCTTCATTACAGGCTCTAATGCCCCCTCCTCCGGCACCCGCACCCGCACCAGCTTTAACAATAAAAGATCTGCAGGATGTTTTGCAAGAGGCTTTGAAAAAACAATCTCAGCAATTAGCTGAGCTTATTGAGAAGAATACAGAAATAAGGGCAGACATTTTGCTTGCATTTCAAGGAATGGCTGTTTGTATTGAACGCTTGGATGAGAAAGTGGAAGAACTTAGCCAAAATAATATTTATTTTTATTTTTATTTTTATTACATTTATATCCCGCCCTTCTCCGAAGACTCAGGGCGGCTTACAAGCTTAGCAGGGAATAATATGAGATTAGATGCCAAAAGACCAATCGCAACAGAGATATATTGTGGAATGGATTGAATATATTCAGAATAAATATGGGACTAAAAAGTTTCATTTAGCATTTGAATAAGTAGTGGATTTTTATGATGTTATTTGTTATTTCATTAATATTATGACTATGGAGAGTTAAAGTGCGATAGAATTTAATGTTTTACTTTTGTTGTTAGCATATTTTAGCTTATGTTTGTATCACTATACCCTGTATTCAGCTCTGGGAAGTCGGGGAGGGGGGAGGGGAGGGGAGGGGAGGGTTGGGGAGAGGGGAGGGGGAGGAGGGAGTTTTTTGTATTTAAAAATGTATTGTAAAACTTTTTAATAATAATAATAATAAAGAAGTTACGATTGGATTTACATTGAGTAGTTGCCTGGGCACTGGTTTTTAAAGATACTTTCATTCTGGATGAGCAGAGGGTTCTCATCCAGAATGAAAGACCTCTGAGGTTCCTTTCAGCCCCTGATTCTATAGGTGGAAAGGTGGGAATAAAGGTAGTCCTCAACTTGCGACAGTTCATTTAGTGACTGTTTGAAGTTACAACGGCATTGAAAAAAAATGAACTATGACAGTTTTTCACACTGCAGCATCTCCACGGACGCTTGATCAAAATTTGGATGCTTGACAACTGACTCATATTTCTGATGGTTGCAGTGTCCCAGGATCACATGATCACCTTTTGTGACCTTCTAACAAGGAAAAAAGGGATGCAGTGGCTCAGTGGGTTAGGATGCTGAGCTTGTCGATCAGAAGGTCGGCAGTTTGGCAGGTCGAATCCCGAGTGCCGTGTAACTGAGTGAGCGCCTGTTACTCGTCCCAGCTTCTGCCAACCTAGCAGTTCGAAAGCACGTAAAAATGCAAGTAGAAAAATAGGGACCACTACGGTGGGAAGGTAACAGCGTTCTGTGCGCCTTTGGCATTTAGTCATGCTGGCCACATGACCACGGAGACGTCCTCGGACAAGCGCTGGCTCTTCGGCTTTGAAACAGAGATGAGCACCGGCCCCTAGAGTTGGAAACAACTAGCACGCATGTGTGGGGGAACCTTTACCTTTTAACAAGGAAAAGTCAGTGGGGAAGCCAGATTCACTTAACAACCGTGTTACTAACTTAACAACTGCAGTGATTTTACTTAACAACTGTGGCAAGAAAGATCATACAATGGGGCAAAATTCACTTTACAAATGTCTCACTTAGCATCGTAATTTTTGGGCTCAATTGTGATCTTAAGTCAAGGACTACCTGTATTTCATTTTTATCTGTCAGTTCTGTAACATTTGTGGTTTTTTCACCAGGTGTCACCAAGATACTTTAAATATAAGGTAGTGTTGTTTTCAAGCTGAACTTGTTTCTCCCAGACTTCACTGTTAAATCAATGTATTTTCTGGCACAATGTTTTCCTGGTGGAAAATCTAGGGCTGGCACCGATCAAGTCTACTTTTGGCCAAGTCCAGATACTAACCAAGTCTACTCCTTCATAGCCTTTTGAAGATCAGCCAAGTTCGATCAATACTGCAGCATTTAATTGACAGACCTTCTGAGGAGACTTAGGGCCACATTAACAGTGTGATTCCAAGGCAGATTTTTAAAAAGGAGGAATTGGAAAGGAAGGGAAGTTGTTTGAACAGAAGGAAAAGGGAGGGACTGAGAACGGAGCTTCTGAAGAGCCTGATGAGTGGATGTTTAGGTGGAAATTCACAGAACAATGAATCTATGGAAGGGACTTCCAGTTAGGCATCACAGCATGACAGATGCAGGAAGATGGGGCTCCGTCTTCCATGTTCAATTTCACCCCACTGGGGACCCTAAAAAGGGTCAAAAGTTGCCCTGGAGAGGTGATGAAGGAGGGGATCCTCATTGATCATGGAGGGGTGGCAGCCCTTCCGCTGGATCCAAGAAAGCCTCCAAACCGGTAGGGGAAAGACTAGCTACATTTGTGTGGCCAGTCAGAAGCTGCTGATGACCAAAGATAAGCATTAACTGGCAATTTTTGAGCAATGCGGATGGAACTGGGTGAGAGTTTATCCTATTTTTATGACTTAATACTACTTTCCAGGAAAAAAGAATGCCCAAAGCAAAGAATCCTCCCTGATGAGAGAGGGAAGAGATGTTTTTGCCCCACTCCCTCAGGAAAAGAAAAGCGGCAAATTAATTGCTTTGGGGGAAAATAGAGAAAACTACAAGATCAATTTGGAATTAATATAGATATATAGCTTTGAAATTTGGGGACTAAAAGTACCTTTGAGACTTTTTTTAGAAAAAATATTTGAAAGTCTGTAAAATAGGCTTGGATTTGGAAAGCTGGAAAGATGGTGTCAACTATCTAGTGGCAAATCACGACACTACAATTTATTATGCTTAAAGGAAACTTGGCTTGAAGCCTGGACTTAGATAAGATTCTTTGTTGTTACTGGAAACTTTCACTTTTGCAGACTGCAGCTGGGAAAAGGGAAAAAACCCCATTGGGCTGCATATCTATGTTGGGGACCCTATTGGACTATAAAGACTACATACAAAAACAAAATGTTCCATACTTAGCCTCAAATGGTAAAAAACCATCTTTAACATTTGTCTCCAAAGCCCCCAGCTTGATATACCAACAAGAAAATAATGAATCTCAGAAATTCTTTCTATGTTGAAATCAGTCCAAGAGACAATTGTTTTATTTCATGATGAGATTAAAAATAACGCAAATAAAAGAACAATTTTCTAACCTAAACTTACAAATCAGACAATGATTACAAAGACGGAACTAGTAACTCAGAAAACAGAAGGAAAATTAGAAGAATCAGACCCAAAGATGGAGGACCTAAAGAAAGGAATTATCAGACAGATACAGACAAATGAAAAATTAGAAGATGCAGTGATAACACCGGAAATGGAAAATATACCTTACTTGTCATGATCTCAGAACACATTTCAGAATAAGGAAGAACGGCTGATCAAATGGATGATACAGCTATTAGGAAAAATGCTGAATATTGACAAAGAAGAAATGAAAAGAAAACAATATATTTGGCAAAGGTAGAAAGCTAGAGCAGGACTGAAGAAAATAGAGGTTTTGACCTATTAGATGGGATATTATACTATTAAACAGATGTTTGAATATGGTTAAGAAAATAGATAACTGTTAGAAATAAAAGTATTATTATAATTAGGATAGGATTATACTTTGTTATGAGAATGGAAATAGGAAAATTCTAAAAGGGTTTGAATAAGCTTTTGGTTACCCAAATATAATTTATTATGGAAATTTATAAGTGATAGAGATATTTTGAACATTGATGGAAAATTAAAATTTTAAAAAAGCGGGAAAAATAGGATATTGAACAAATGGATTTTAAGTGCAAATGCTGGCTAGAAAAGATATTATAAACTGACACTATCGATATTATGTATAATACCAGAAAAGTGTGATGAAGATGTCTATAATTGTAGACATATTAACAGTAAGAAGAACTGTATTTGCCCAGTGTGGAAAAGTGCATACCACCGGAAGAAGAGAGGACCAAGGAAGCAATGGATGTTGTAGTATTGGAACTAGACTGAGAAAGTTAATACATACCACTGAATTACCAATGGACCCAGACAACACATTGCTTATTAAGTACTCATGATTGTAAAGTTAGAAAATTAATAAAATATGTATAAAAAAGAAGAATGAAGCTAGGGAAGATCTTCTAATGCCATTGTTTGGCTTTTTTGACAGCTTTGCAGAGTAACTCCTATATTGAGGTCTGTAGTTCACTTGAGCCAGACAGCACAAAGGCAGGGAACTGTAGCAGTCCTTATATATTTGCAGAAGGGGATTGATGCATTCTCCAAAGCAGCTGAGGGCAGGACAAGAAATAACAGGTGGAAAATGATCAAAGAGAGATCCTGACCTAGAACTAAGGAGAAATTTCCTGAGAATGAGGAATGGGTGTGGATAGTTTGGAGAATGATGAGAGGGAGGCGGCAGGCTGGGTTTCAGACGTTTATTTAGCTTCAGCTCCAGACAGCTGACAAGCAGAGAAAACCCTCTTTATATAGAGAACTGTCAAACATTTTAACCAAACAGGGAACCGTATTCTCCCGCCGCTAGGGCGGCGACCAATGACCTACCGGCAGCTTGACAGCTCCCGGGTGGCTGCGCTTGCGCGGCTAGTTGGGGAATCCGCCAGCTGACTGGCCGGCTGGCTGGTGGACCTGTTTGGAAACCGGCGTTCTGACAGCTCGCTGGTTGTCAGCTGGATCGGTCCTGGTGCATGCGTAAATGCTCCCGGCAGCCCTTTTGACAGCTGTCACTGTCAATGGCTGCCTGCTGGCTCGTGTGCATGCGTGACTTCTTCCGGCAGCCTTTTGACAGCTGTCAACTGTCAACGGCTGCCGCGTTAGGGATTCCCCGGTTGGGTCTGATGGCTTTGAGGTTAACCCTGAGTATCGGTATGTAACACCCCTTCCCCCCCTGATTTGAGACCCTTAACAATACTTTTAACTGAACTGTCAGAACAAACATTTTTAACGGGGCAGTTGGACGTCGGCGTGCTTCCTGCCCATTCAAAGTCCGTGAGGTAGGCGGGGGGCTGTCTGGTCCTGCTGGAGCGCCAGAGGAGGGGCCCCTCCTCTTCGGTGCACGGTACCATTGGTGTTACTTCTGGGGGTGGCAAAGGTGGGGGTTGTATGTCCAGGGGTGATTGCGGTTCGCTTGGGGCATTGCTGCTGAACGGTTCGGGATCCTCGGGGGTGGGCACAGGGGAAGGTTTGGAAGTGACCTAGACCGGAGCTGGTCTGCATGTCTGTGGAGGACAAGTCCCTTCCCGATGTCCACCGTGTAGGATAAGGGGCCAGTTTGATCCAGGATGACTCCTTGTATCCATTTATCTTTTCCCCCATAGTCCCTAGTCCAGACATTTTGTCCATGGGTGAATGTTCTTGGACGGGCGTTGGTGATTATTTTGGCCGCTGGTCTGTCGGAGTGAAGTCTGTCCAGCCTTGTCACCAGTCGGCGGCCCCATCGCAGTTCCGCAGGAGATTTCCCGGTGGTGGAGCAGGGGGTAGCATGGCGAGCCAGGAGGAACTGTGCCAGGCGTCGGTGCCAATCTCCCGCGATGATCTTCTGGAGGGCATCTTTGGTGGCCCTCAACATAACCTCTGCAAGTCCGTTGGACGAAGGGTGGAAGGGGGCCAATGTGGCATGCCTAATATAGTTGTTCCTGGTGAAGATCTGAAATTCACGAGAGGTAAATTGAGGGCCGTTGTCGGAGATTAAAACATCGGGGAGGCCGTGTGTTGCGAAGATTCCCCTGAGAGCCCGAATGGTGGCGGCTGTTGTGCTGGCAACCGGGAGAACCTCCAACCACTTGGAATAACTGTCTACTACGATGAGGAAAACCTGCCCCTGGAAGGGGCCAGCGAAGTCAATGTGGACCCGGGACCAGGGATTTCAGGTGGTTTCCCATTTGTGAATGGGGGCCTGGGGTTGAACTGGTCGGGACTGCTGGCATAAATAGCAGCCAGCTACGTGTGTTTCAATGTCTTTATCGATTGCTGGCCACCAAATATAACTACGGGCCAGGGCTATCATCTTTACGATGCCAGGGTGCCCCTCATGCAACGTGTGCAGGACTCTGAGTTTGTGTATGGGTGGCACTATCACTCTGCAGCCCCAGAGTATGCAACCCAGGTGCGAAGTTAGTTGATTACGTCTAATGAAATATGGCTGGAATTCAGTGCCAGGGCAGATGGATTGCCACCCCGAATGTACCCACGCCAGTACCCTGCTGAGGGTTTTGTCTCTGGTGGTTACGGCAGCGATGTCGTTCGCTGTCAGCGGGCATTCCAGGAGCTCCTGGATGGCTAAGATGTTACCTGCTGGGGCTGGGTCTGGATCTACGAGGGGTAGGGGCAGCCTGCTGAGGCCGTCAGCGTGGCACATTTGTCGCCCTGGTTTGTAAATCAATTGATAGGAATAAGCCAAGAGGAACGTTGTCCATCGCAGCATTCTGGGGGACAGAATTTGGGGAGTTTGACGGTCCCAGGTGAATAGCCCTAGCAATGGCTTATGGTCAGTGAATATTATGAAGGGGTGGCCATAAAGGTAATCGTGGAATTTTTTGATGCCCGCCACAATTGCCAGAGCCTCCTTGTCGATCTGGGCGTAGTTCCTTTCGGTTTTGGAGAGGGTCCTGGAATAATAGGCGACCGGCGCCTGTGTTCCATCGCTTAGTAGGTGGCTCAGGACTGCTCCGATCCCATATGGGGACGCGTCGCAGGCTATGCAGAGGGGTTTATTCTCTTGGTAGTGGGAAATGGTTGCGTTGCTTGTCAGCATCAGTTTGAGAGTTTTGAAACTATTTTCGTGGACTGCCGTCCACTGCCATGCTGCCCCTTTGTCAAGTAACCTATGGAGAGGTTCTGCTATGGTTGCCTTCCTGGGCAGGAAGGCATGATAGAAATTCAAGAGCCCCAGGGAAGCCTGGAGCTCTGTCTTTTGTTTAGGGGTTGGGGCGGCCCTGATGGCTAGGATTTTGGAGTTTGTGGGGTGGATCCCCTGAGAGTCAATTTTGTAGCCTAGGAATTCCGTGGACGGAACTCCTATGGAGCATTTTTCGCGTTTAAGTTTTAAGCCTGCTCTGCGGAATCTGGTTAGTACTTCTTGCAGTTTGGCTGCTAATGTGCTCTCGGTTTCCCCTGCGATGAGGACATCATCGAAGTAGGGGCAAACCCCCGGAATCCCTTTCAGGGTTCTCTCCATGACTTCCTGGAAAATGCCAGGAGCCACTGAAATTCTGAATTGGAGGCGAGTTACCTTGAAGGCCCCGCGGTGTGTGATGATGGTTTGGGCGTCAGCTGTTTCCTTAGTGACAGGTAGCTGGAGGAACGCATGCGCCAAATTGAGTTTTGCGAAAATGGAGCCGGAGCCAATTTCGGACAGGACGTCCTTAACTGCGGGGACTGGGTATGCGTGGGGGTTCAATGCGCGGTTGAGGGTGGCCTTATAATCTGCGCAGATCCTCACATCCCCATTGGGCTTGACCGGTGTTATGATTGGCGTTTCCCAGGTTCCCCCGTCAGTGGGTTCCAGGACCCCTAAGGCCACTAGGCGGTCTAATTCAGTTTCTATCTTTTGTTTTAAGGCAAAGGGGACTCTCCTGGGTTTAATTCTGATGGGACCGACCTCCGGTTTGAGCTTGAGGTCTACAGGGGGGCCTGTGTACCTGCCTAGTGTCCCATCGAAAACATCAGCGAACATCTGGCAGACATTTTCTAGGGTTTGAGACTGGATGCGGTTAGTTCCTTCTAGGCGGATGCCCAGGGCCTCGAACCAGTCAAGGCCGATGAGGCTGGCCCTGGGTCCTTCGGTGATCTGAGCCGAGAGGTATCCCTGAAACTTTTAAAATTCTATTTTCAACTTGGCCTGCCCCTTTAAACTTATGGAAGCGCCCTGAAAATCAGCGAGTAAGATTCGGGAAGGCTGTAGAGAAATGCGGTGTTTGCCTTTAGAGCTGATTTTCTGGAGAGTGTCCCAGGACATTATGGAGACGGAGGACCCTGAGTCCACTTCCATCTCACATGGGACCCCCTGGACCTTGACCCAGATTTTGATTATGGGTTGTAAGTGGTGGATTGCAAGGGGCTTCTGTCTGGCGAGGATGGATAATACGGAGGGCTGAGAGGTTTTTCGGGGTGGGAAGGGAAACTTGGTCCTACCTGACGGAATTTCCTCAAGTTCGTGGAGGGTCTCCCGGTTTTGGCTGCGGCACACGGAGCGGATGTGCCCGGTCTTCCCACATCCGTGGCACTTGGCGTTTCTGAAACGGCAGGTGGCTCTGGCGTGGGCTCCACCACAGCTGGCGCACCTGGCCCTTGGCCCTGAAGGGATGGCTTTTTGGCTGGTGCCCCCTGGCTTGGTCGGTCTGCATTTCCCCTCACGGCCGGTGGCCATTCTGTTGGATCGGGGAATGATTGCGTCCACACCAGCATTGGCCTCAGGGGGTTCATTGTCGGGCTCCCAGGCCTGATGGACTGAAACGCTGGGGCTGCCTCCGAATGCAGAGGAGTCTTCACGATGACTGTCCTCATACGCCATGAACTCCAGAGTGAGTTCTGTGAGATCCATCGTGGGCTTGGCCACCAATTTCCGCTGAAGCCGTTCATTCTGTAGTCTGACGATGATTTGGTCTCTGATGCAATCCTCCAGGTCCGGAAATTGGCATCTGCGGGTGGCGTGGCGAACCCCCGCGATGAATGCGGTGGATGCTTCACCCGGTTGCTGGCGTTGGTGAGCGAAGTGGAGCCGCCAGTACAATTCCGACCGTCTGGGCATAAAATGCTTGCTGAGGCATTCGGTCAGCTCAGCATATGGAATTGTGGCGACCGGGTCCGGGCTGCAGAGTCCTACAGCAATGTCATAGACGGCCGGTCCGCTGAGGCAGAGTAGTGCCGCGGCCTTGTGGCGGTCTTCCATGATCTTGTTCATGACGAGGTACCCCTCGACCTGCCCCCAGTGTGACTCCCATCCCTCAGGGTGCCCGACGTCGAACTCCCTGATGTGTCCGAGGTTGGCCATAGTCTGGGTCCACGGTACTGTTCAAGCTATAGACTTCAGCGACTTCAGCAGTGACTTGGGCGGCTGGAGGGATTGGAACTCCTTCTGGTCGTGACTTAGCTCAGTGACTAGCTCTGTTGTACCGGGATCCCATCCTCGTCGCCAGGTGGATAGTTTGGAGAATGATGAGAGGGAGGCGGCAGGCTGGGTTTCAGACGTTTATTTAGTATCAGCTCCGGACAGCTGACAAGCGGAGAAAACCCTCTTTATATAGAGAACTGTCAAACATTTTAACCAAACAGGGAACCGTATTCTCCTGCCGCTAGGGCGGTGACCAATGACTTACCGGCAGCTTGACAGCTCCCGGGTGGCTGCGCTTGCGCGGCTAGTTGGGGAATCCACCAGCTGACTGGCCGGCTGGCTGGTGGACCTGTTTGGAAACCGGCATTCTGACAGCTCGCCGGTTGTCAGCTGGATCGGTCCTGGCGCATGCGTAAATGCTCCTGGCAGCCCTTTTGACAGCTGTCACTGTCAACGGCTGCCTGCTGGCTTGTGCGCATGCGTGACTTCTTCCGGCAGCCTTTTGACAGCTGTCAACTGTCAACGGCTGCCGCGTTAGGGATTCCCCGGTTGGGTCTGACGGCTTTGAGGTTAACCCTGAGTATCGGTATGTAACAGGGTGCTCCATCACTAGAGGTTTCCAAGAAGAGACCAGATAGACACTTGTCTGGTATGGTATAAGGCAGTGATGGCACATGTGCCAGAGATGCCACCTCTGGCACATGTGCCAGAGGTGGCACACAGAGCCCTCTCTGTGGGCATGCATGCCATCACCTGAGCCCCCCTCCCCCTCTGGCCCCTTCCTTACTATCATCGCTCCCCGAGGAGAATCATTCCCGGGCATGGCACTTGCAGAGCAGCGCAGCCAAGGACATGGCAGCTGGGCAATGGGGACAAGACTGCCCTCACACCCCGTCGTGCGCAGATGATGCTGCGGGGCATGGGCAGAGGGCATGGCTGTCATGGTTCTGCAGCGCCGCCTGGGTGATCTGGTGCGGTGGGCCATGGAGAAGGTAGGTGGCCCTGTGGGTGAGTGGAGCAGAGGGCAGGGCAGGGGCGGAGCAGCGGGAGAGGGTGGGGTGGGTTTTGGGCACTCAGTGTCTAAAAGGTTTGGCATCACTGGTATAGGGTCTCCTGCTTGAGC
Source organism: Vipera berus (assembly GCF_964194415.1). NCBI lineage: Eukaryota > Metazoa > Chordata > Lepidosauria > Squamata > Viperidae > Vipera > Vipera berus. The sequence goes on from NC_138216.1 coordinate 14,341,691, forward strand.
AGGAGATTGGACTAGAAGACCTCCGAGGTCCCTTCCAACTCTGTTCTATTAATTTTAAGTGGCATGCCAGGGAAAGAAGAAATAGAACTCATCCTGGTTGCTGAAATGATTTTTTTTTTCTGGAGAAAGAGAATGCAAAGCCAATTTGTCCTTTCTTTCTAAGAAGTTCCAAGCACACAATACCCATTTTTTTAAAAAATCAATTCTCTCTCAGTTTGATTGAAAGAGAATTTACTTTCCAAAGTTTTTGTTTCAAACAAAGAAAGAAAGTCAGAGATGGGGGGGGGGGGGGTTGGTGGTGCGGTGAGAAAGCAGCGATGTTTCAGAGTAACAAAAAGATAAATAATGGCCACAATAGTCCTTTGCCGCTGTAATAATCCAGTTGTTTCAAAAGCACAATGGAGAGAAATTCAAAATACATTCTCAAGCACTCTGATAGGAAGACAGAGAAACAAGAAGTTTCTTTCACAGGAGAGAAAAAAGTTTTGCAAGGGCATGACATTAGTTTTATGTCAGAAACATTTCATATCTGAAAACAGCCAACAAGAATGTTTTTAATTCAGGATATTCTTGAACAGATATATTTATTTATGAGATTGACAGTTCAGCCAAATCTCTTAAGATTTTGGGTTTTTGCACTTAGAGTCTAGAAAAAAAAGGAAGAAAATGACCATGATGCCTGAGGCTAATTTATATACTTATTTGTACACGTTTACCATGAATAAATGCAGGAATTCACCAGAAGCAACCTGCTTCTTCTGAAATATTTTATCAACTGCTCTGTTTTTCCCCCCAAACCAGTCTTCAGAGTTCTAGGAAATGTGATCTACAGTCCAAAAGCTGCAACTTCCTCTTCCTTTAGGACTGAATATTATAATAAACCAATTTCTTTCTTTAAGCTATGGTTACCTATAGCAGTGTTTGTGATCTTTAGTGGCTTGAAGATATGTGGACTTCAACTCCCAGGATTCCCCAGGGAGCTGTGCTGGCTGAGGAATTCTGGGAGTTGATGTTCACACATCTTCAAACTGCTAAGGATGACAAACATTGACCTATAGGGAGAAGATTCCTTCATTTGTGCAAAGTAGGCAACAGAAATTCAAATCCAGCATTTTGCATTGTCTGAATTGCACCTTTTTCTCAATAATGTGTCCAAAAACCCCTCTTCCTTGGCTCCTGCTCCCTGCAACGATCCTCATTAAGGATTGCTGTTGTAGTTAGGCATGAATAATTATGTTTAGTTGCCACAAAGGTAACTCTGTACCACTGCACTCTGGATGTTAATGGCATCTCTGAATTGGAATCTATAGCTGTGCAAATGCACATCCCTGCATCAGCCAGCAGATGGCAATCCATATGGCGACAGAATCTACACAAAACTAATGAATGTTTGGCAGATGTTTTTGGAGAGCTAAATAATGCAAACAGGAGCTGGTGCAATCAGTATACAGCCTTATAACTCATGTGCTTATGCTGTGCCAAGAAATACAGTGAGCGAGCAAAAGGGAGGCGGGAAGGAAAAAGAACCCCTTACATTCAGGGGAATTAAAAACAATGATGCAAACTGGATTTAACTCACACGTCTACCGTTGTGCAGGGAAGCTAACACAAATGTATAGCAATGGGGTTTTGCATTTAAGATTGGAGGTGTCAGTTTTAAAAAAACACAATGGGATAAAGCTGACTTTCTCATGGTGTGTTAAAAGTCTGCTATTATTCTTAATTAGAGGCAAACCAAAATGACTCTCTTCTTTGGATATTTGTTTTCTTTGCTCAAGGAGAGACCTTATGCCATTTCAGACAAGTGGCTGCCAAGTCTCTTCTTGGAAAGCCTCCAGTGATGGAGCAGCCACAACTTTTGAAGGCAAGCTGCTCCATTGTTTGATTGTCCTAACCATTATGACATTTCTCCTTGGTTCTAGATTGCATTTCTTGTTTAGTTTCCAACCATTATTTCTTGTCTTGCCTATTGGACCTTTGAAAAATAGTTTGATCCCCCCTCCTCTTTGTAGGAGCCCCTCAAATATTGGAAAACTGCTATCATGTCACTCCTTGTCCTTCTCTTCATTAAACTAGAGTTACCCAATTGCAGAAACCGTTCTTTATATGTTTTAGCCTCCAGCCCCCTAATCATCTTTGCTGCTCTTCTCTGCACTCCTTCCAGAGTCTCAACATCTTTTTTATAATATGATGACCAAAACTGGATGCAGTATTCCAAGTGTGGTCTTAGTGTGCATGTGTGGAAACCATCTCTCCTGATGATGGCTTCCCCTTTACAACTTGAAAAATTTATTTCTCATATCATCCTCTTTTACTTTTTATCTCACAACAGACCTTACTTGTCCATAAAACAGTGTCTCTTAACCTTAGAAACTTTAAGAGGACTGGATCTCAACTCCCAGTGGCTTTCAATCATGGTATCCTTTTGAACTGACTTTGGGAATTAGGGATAGGTGACATAGTGATGTGCTAGTTTTCATTCTTTTTCTGGGGTTGATTCCACCTGGTGTTGACAGGTGGGGAGAGGTCCCCAATTTGTGGGGTTCTGCATTGCTTGGTTCACATGCTTCTTATTTAACATCTACATTAGGTGAGATGATCCAATAGTTTTGGATGAGGTACCATTAATACGTTGATGATACCCAATTTTACTGTCAGCACTGCTAACATCGAATGTTATTGCTTGACAAGAGATGAAGAAGTAGCCATTTCATATGTTAAACTTGTGTATTGCTTTAAGAGATTCAGTTTAAAGTTGGGAGGGGGGAAGAGGAGGATTGTACCTTCAAGGCCATCTCTAACTAAAGAAGATAAAACCTTGGCGAAGGGAAACTGATTCTTTAAATTAATTGGAGAATATGATTAATGACAAAATTAGAAAGGTAGAGAATTGTGTTTTAATATATTGTGCAAGGGGAAGAGATTTCAGATTCCAGTTTCCTTCAAGCAAGCATTTGCCAGTGTATTAGGCTAATAAAGGACTTTTAAAGTAAACAATGCCCCAGAGTCACTTGAAAAGCCCATATGTGGGAAACTTGACATCAAGCTGGAATCCGCACTACTTTTTAAACTAATTAGGGAGTCCTGACCTCCCCTCGCTGTCTCCAAGTTTGGGAGGCAGTCTGGCAAAGAATTGGGGAAGATCCCATAATGGAGGGGAAAAAATTGCCTGAAGCCAGCTCCCTGGCACCAGCAGCCACCCCAGTGGCGGAAAGGGCCAGTAAAGAAGCCATCAGGGAAAGAGTTTCAGCAATCCTCCCAGCTGGGAGCTAGACCAAAACAACCAGGAGAATTGGTCTCCTCGTCAGAGTGGATTAAGCCCAGCAGAGACTCCAGGAGCCTTGGAGCAGCCAGGCCAGCTGAGATTGAATACTCGGGTGAGTGGAAAATCCTGTCTGCAGATCAGACTGCCTGCCAGACCCAGGAGTCCCCTGCCAAGCCCTCCAGACCCATAGAGACAGAGGACCACAGCCTGGGGTCTCTGCAGCAATGGGAGGTTGGGGAGTCACCACAAGTGAAAGGCCAACAACCTCTGAGCTTGCCCCAGCTAATAGAAGCCTTGCAACAGCTGGTGGTGGTACAGAAGCCTGGAGATCAGGAGCTGGTGGGTGGACAACAGCAAGGGTGGCAGCAGCACGACCCAAACATGCAACCCCTGAACGTACAGCAGGACCAGTGGGGCCAGCAGCAGGGGGGGCCCTGGCAGCCATTAAATCAGCAACCAGAGTGGGGCCAGCAGCAACTGGGGGCACAACAACAGCAGTCGGGGCCCCGGAAGCCATTGAACCAACAACTAGGGTGGGGCCAGCAGCAATGGGGCCCCCAGCAAGCAATGATGAGCCCACCCTTCAGAGCCACCTTTGATGGGGACCCAGAGAAACTGATTTTTTTCCTCAACCAAGTATGCTCTCACTTGAATCGCTGGGGTCACATTTACCCAGACCCGGTTGCGATGGTCGATGTGATTGCATCCAACCTAGAGGGAGAAGCATCTGTATGGTTGAACAATTTATATAACGAGCAGGCCCCTGAATGGGAGGACCCCCACCTTTTCCTCCTGGGGCTGTGGGAAAGATTGGAGGACCCATCCATTGCCCTCAAAGCGGAAGAACAAATTCATAAGATAAAGCAAGCTGGCCGGCTTGCCCTAGAGTACATATGGGAGTTTTGAAAGATGGCAGGTTGGATAGAGAGATGGCCTTAGCAATCAATATTTCATCTTTTTAGAGAAGGGTTAGACAACCACCTTTCTCAGGCATGTATCTATTGAGCTGTACCCGACCAGCTGCATGAATGATACCAGGCAGCGGTGAAATTAGATGTCCAGCTAGCCCGCTATAAAAAGCCTCCCCCACCAGAAGCTGCACCAAAACCAGGATCCAGATGGCTACCACCCCCCCAAAAACCCCCAACGACTGCTACTGCCGAAAAACCTAGACCACCTACAGGTCTGCCAATCAAGTGCTTTTGATGTGGACAGCAGGGACATCGAGCAGCGAAATGTCCAGTTCCTTACCCACAACAGCAGAGTAGACCAGATCCAACAATGAGGAAGAAACCCGTACAGCAGCCATCAAGAGAAAAGTCCAACTGGGCCACCCAGGAGCCCATTACCCAGGTTACGTCCCCCACCCGGGAGGACGCTGGCCCACTGACCGGACCCACTCCCACTTTACCCGGTTTTGACAGTGACGATGAAGGGGAGAATGACCCAATGGTGAGTCGATACATCCTACCTTTTTTATTGCCTGCTAAACTCATAATCCCTAAGTCAGGGGCACAAGTAGACCTGAAAGTGCTACTTGATACTGGCTGCTCCCGATGCACCATTAGCCTGTCATGCGCCTTGAGACTGGGCATACGGGCCAAGCTGCTCTCCAAATCTGTGAGGTTTGAGCAAGCCAATGGTTCCCTAATGGGAGGGACTTTAGTCACGCAATTAACGGAGCCCTTACACCTGGAAATAGGCTAGCACTGGGAGTTTATTCGCTTCCTGGTAGCTCCAAAGATGTCTGAGACTGTGATCCTAGGACTAGCCTGGCTAGACAAATGGAAGCCATTTATCTTGTGGGAAAAAGGAATGAGAACTGTGAGGTTACCCATAGGGCTCAATCCCCCCATTGATTCAACAGATGTTACAGGGGATTTTAGCCCACCCAATGAGCAAGCGCACATGGCTGCCTTAGGGCCACCTGGTGAGCCGCTCATGCCCAGTGAGTACCAGGACCTAGTGGAGGCATTTAGTGAGAAAGAATGCGATACCTTGCCTCCTCACCATCCCAATGATTGTTCCATTGAACTGTTACCAGGGGCCAAACTCCCATGACCAAGAATGTATGCTATGTCCCCCCTTGAAATGGAGGAGATGCAGTGGTATGTGGATACAAACCTAGCGAGGGGATTCATCAAACGGGCCAAGTCTACTGTGGGAGCCCCTTTGTTGTTCAAAGAGAAAAGATGGCTCTCTTCATCTCTTTGTGGACTATAAAGGCCTGAACACTGTGAGTGTGGAAAATAAATACCCTCTCCCCCTCCTGAAAGACTTACTAACCCACCTGGTGAAGGGGAGCGTCTTCACCAAGTTAGACCTGAGAGAAGCATATTACCGGGTAAGAATAAAGGAGGGGGATGAGTGGAAAATGGTCTTCAACTGCCCCTTGGGAAGCTTCCAATTCAAAGTCATGCCATTTGGACTGCAGGGGCCCCCAGCTGTATTTATACAGTTGATTAATGAGGAACTACATGAACATTTATACAAAGGGGTTCTGGTGTATCTTGATGACATTCTGATATACAGTACAAATATGACTGATCACATAAGACTGGTCAGAGAAGTGTTAAAGAAACTATTGAATGACAAACTTTATATCAAATTGTCGAAATGTGAATTTCACCAAACCCGATTAGATTATCTTGGCTATAGAATTTTCAATGAGGGTATCGAAATGGACCCAGTCAAAGTAAAAACCATAATTGAATGGCAGTCCCCAAAGACCCGCAAACGACTCCAGAGCTTTCTAGGGTTTGCCAACTTCTACCATCAATTTATTCCCTCTTTTGCCGTGATTGCTCTACCTCTTACAGAACTACACAAAACAGGCAGGGGAGGGGGAAAACCACGACCTGGCCAACCACTAGCATGGACTATGAGTTGTCAGAAAGCTTTTGAGAATTTAAAAGGACTATTTGCAGCTGAACCTGTCCTAAAGCACCCCTGCCCAGGGGAGCCCTTCATAATTCAGGCAGATGCCAGCAACGTGGCAGTTGGAGCGGTGTTATTGCAAAAGAATAAAACTGGGGTCCTGCAACCTCTAAGAAATTTACTGAAAGTGAGAGGAGATGGACAGTCTGGGAGAAGGAGGCCTTCACTATTAGGTGGGAGCTATTAAACTGGCAACACTACTTAGAAGGGAGCAAGGTGCCTTTTGAAGTATGGACAGATCACAAAAATTTAGAGGCACTGAAAACTCCCGGCAAATTGTCCCCAAAACAAGTTTGATGGGCACAGTACTTCAACCATTTTAACTTTACTCTAAAGTACATACCAGGAAGAAAAAACTTCCTAGCTGATGCGCTCTCCTGATTGACATAGTACAAAAGTGACCATGAAGAAGTCAATGAGGCAATTATCCCCGGTCCACAAACTGCGGCCCAACCTCACAGGACCCCTAATCCTGATGACTCAGGGGTAAAGAAAATAAAGCGAGAACTCCTCACTGATCAATGGTGCTGGCCCCCTCCTGGTTGTTGATTCACCGGCTGCCAGGGCCTGCTGTTGTTGTGTCTCTAGTTGCTGCTGGCCCCACTCTGGTTGCTGATTTAATGACTGCCAGGGCCCCCCCTGCTGCTGGCCCCACTGGTCCTGCTGTATGTTCAGGGGTTGCATGTTTGGGTCCTGCTGCTGCCACCCTTGCTGTTGTCCTCCCACCAGCTCTTGATCTCCAGGCTTCTGCACAGAGGTTTTTTGGCCTTTCACTTGTGGTGACTCCCCAACCTCCCATTGCTGCAGAGGCCCCAGGCTGGGGTCCTCTGTCTCTATGGGTCTGGAGGGCTTGGCAGGGGACTCCTGGGTCTGGCAGGCAGTCTGATCTGTAGACAGGATTTTCCACTCACCCGAGTATTCAATCTCAGCTGGCCTGGCTGCTCCAAGGCTTCTGGAGTCTCTGCTGGGCTTAATCCACTCTGACGAGCAGACCAATTCTCCTGGTTGTTTGGGTCTAGCTCCCAGCTGGGAGGATTGCTGAAACTCTTTCCCTGCTGGCTTCTTCACTGGCCCTTCCCCCACTGGTGCCGTGGAGCTGGCTTCAGGCAATTTTACTCCCTCCATTATGGGATCTTCCCCAATTCTTTGCCAGACTGCCTCCCAAACTTGGAGACAGCGAGGGGAGGTCAGGACTCCCTAATTAGTTTAAAAAGTAGTGCGGATTCCAGCTTGATGTCAAGTTTCCCACATATGGGCTTTTCAAGTGACTCTGAGGCATTGTTTACCTTAAAAGTCCTTTATTAGCCTAATACACTGGCAAATGCTTGCTCGAAGGAAGCTGGAATCTGAAATCTCCGCCCCTTGCACAATATATTAAAACACAATTCTCCACCTTTCTAATTTTGTCATTAATCATATTCTCCAATTAATTTAAAGAATCAGTTTCCCTTCTGTTAGAAAACCTGCCAAGGTCTTATCTTCTTATTTAGAGATAGCCTTGAAAAGTGCAATCCTACTCATCCCCCCTCCCAACCTTAAACTAAATGTCTTAAAGCAATACACAAGTTTAACATATGAAATAGCTATTTCTTCATCTCTTGTCAAGCAATAACATTTGATGTTAGCAGTGCTGAGACACAGTCTGTGGGTTGGTGAGGGGGAAGCTCATCTGCTCATCATCACTGAAAACTTCAGCAAGGTCCCTGTGTTCCTCCAGTATTTCTGGTAACCCCTTCTCTTCCACCAGTAATGTTGTCTCCTCTCTTTGGGTTGAAGGGGGTGCTTTGGGGTTTTAAGCTCCTATGCTCCCCCTCCAGGAAGTTGAGTTCTGTTGTCCTCCAATTTACCCAGGGGTTTCGTTTCTTAAGCCATTCCAGCCCTAAAATCATTGGGCATTCCATGTCTGGGGTCACTACAAAGGTTATGTCTTCTTCATAGGTCCCCAGGGACAGGTGAACTGGTAAGGTGGCTAGGCTAGCTGGGACCCCCCCCCACTATGGACCTATCTAGCTGGCCAAAAGACATTGGTTGCTTTGGTCTCCTCACCGGAATGCCCAAATTTCCCACCAGCGTTGGGCTGATGAGGTAGCGGGTGCAGCCAGAGTCTATTAGGGCTTTTACTTTGATGGCTTTGGGCATGGATGAAGCTAATATAGTCACTGTCTTAAGGATGGGTGGAATGGATCCACTTACCAAGGTTTCTCCCTCCGAGCCGTCTTCCGAGGTGTCCACTGCTCCTGCATTGTAGGCCAGAATCCCCTCCCAGTCCTTGGCAGGGGTTGGGGACTCTACAGCCTCTGTCCCCTCACGGCAGGTTCTTTTGCATTGCCTTGGGACTTCCCTGATCTCCTGGATGGTGATGGCTCTGATTTGCGCTGAGGGGCTTTTGAGCGGCATTCTGACCCTCACGCATTTGAAACAGCCTGTTGATTTCTTAGCCGTAGTCAGTGGTTTCACTGGCTTGCATTTTTGCTCAGGTGGCGGGCGGGCCCATGGTTCAGTAGGTCTATCTCCGACTCCTCTGCCAGGACATACCAGTCATCAAGATGGTGTGGGTCTCCTCGAGGCAGGCAAGCATCATACAGGTTGTAGTTTAGCCCATCTTTGAAATGCCTAAGGAGGATGTCTTCTGGCAAGTTCAGCTTATTGGCAATGGCTTGGAATTCTTGGGCATATTCAGCCATCAGCCGTCTACCCTGGCTCACTGTTTTGATTCTTTTCTGGGCTTTACGATCAGTCAGAGGGTCCTCAAATCACCTCCTCAAAGATGACATGAACCAGTTGAAGTCATTGGGTTCTGGGGCATTGGAGTCATGCAGGTTCACCACCCAGTCTGCAGCCAGTCCGTCCAGGGCTGATTGCACGATGCGGATGCGGGCTTTGTCACTGGGGATGTCCCGTCCATATTCTTCCATATAACTGAGGACATGAGTTAGGAAAAACCCCAAGCATGGTGGCTCCCCCCTGAATTTCACTTCCAGGGGTGGTAGTCTTTGAATGGATTGGTGTCTACACCGCGGGGGGTATTGCCCCCCATGCTGATCCCTGTCTGTGGTTCAGCAGGGGGTGGGTGCTGCTGAGGTGGCAGCTCCTGGTTCAGCAGACGGCGCTGGTGCTGCAGGTTCCAGATCCCCCCCATTGTCTCTCCAGCTGCGGTCCTAGGTGCTGGTGCGGCTGCGGTATTCAGGTTTCTCCTCTCTTAATGAGCTAAGGGTTTTCTTCATCAGGTCAATAGCTTTCTCTAGGATCCATTCTGCATGTGGTGCATAACTCCCGTCCTCTTCGCAGGGAGCTCTCCATCTCTTGCTTCGATTCGGGTTGGTAGCCACCCCGCCTCAGGGTCACTTTCCTCGATATCTTTTCCCACTCACTTTTCCTTCCAATGCCCATCAACCACTGCGGTTTGCAGTCGTGTGTCTCCACCACCTCTTCCCCGGAGGTATATACTTCCTCCTTAAGTAACACCAGCTGCCTGCAATTAGTGCAGGTTCGCATCCCACCAGGCTCAAGGTTGACTCAGCCTTCCATCCTTCCGAGGTAGGTAAAATGAGGACCCAGATTGTTGGGGGCAATTAAGCTGACTTTGTAATAATGCCGCTTGGGGTGTGTGTGAAAGCCCTAATAAGCAGGCATATACATAGAATGAAGGCTACTGCTAAGCTTGTAAGCCGCCCTGAGTCTTCGGAGAAGGGTGGGATATAAATGGAATTAAAATAAAATAAAAAATAAAAAATATGATGCTTCAGCTTCCGACCGTTGGTGGGGTTTCATTTGGGAGGAAAACTCCCTTTCCATGGGGCTTTCCTCCTCCCTTGCTTCGTTAGACATTGTATTTTTTGCAAAGTCCCCCAGTAAGGTTCTTTCTTCCAGGTTGACTCTTAATGCAGATCCTATCTAATGTCAGAACCCACTCCAATCCACATCTTAGGAAAGAAAAACTCTTGGAGACAAGATTGTCCAAGCAGGAACTTTTACTAAGACATAGATGACAGAGGATATAATAGACAGGATCTAAAAACTGTCTCACAGATCAATATTTTTAAAGTGTCCCCGAGCAAAACCCTACCCCTCAGTCCATTTGGTCAGTCCCCGATCAGTCAAGTCTCAGGTGTCAAACCCCTCATGGGAAAGGGAGAATCATCATTCCATTTGCAACATAATTACTTCCTTCCCTTCAAATTCCATCCAGAGATACAAGCCAGAATTCCCACCACCATTTTTCTTGTTTGCTCGTAAATCAGAGAAGGAAAAGATTCCTTTCATCAGCAAGAGCCAGAATTCTCCCCACCCCCTTTCTTAGTTGTTCCTAGTTCAGAGGGAGAGGGTTCCTTTCCTTGGTCTTTTTGCGATGACCAACAGGCAGTCTGAATAAACAAAAAGTTACATCTAAGGGAAAGAGATGGGGCAATAAACTCCCCTGTCTTCTCTTTCCTCCTTGGGAATGGCAGAATCCAGTAAGTGGGGGTGGGGTGAGATTTGGGTTTGCACAGAGAGGGAGTTAGAAATGAAATATAAATGGATATTGACAATAACAGAAGAATAGAATTTGCACCATTGCACTCATTTCACATGCTAGTAAAGTTATGCTTAAAATCCTACAAGCTAGACTCCAGAAGTATGTGGATCAAGAACGACCAGAAGTACAGGCAGGATTTCAAAGAGGCAGAGGAACTAGAGATCAAATTGTCAACATACGCTGGATCATGGAGAAAGCTAGAGTGTTCCAGAAAAACATCTACTTCTGCTTCATTGACTATGCCAAAGCCTTTGATTGTGTGGATCATAACAAACTATGGCAAGTTCTCAAAGAGATGGGCGTACCAGACCATCTTATTTGTCTCTTGAGAAACCTATATGCGGGCCAAGAAGCAACAGTGAGAACTGGACACGGAACCACTGATTGATTCAAAATTGGGAAAGGAGTCTGGCAAGGCTGTATACTGTCGCTCTGCCTATTTAACTTATATGCAGAGCACATCATGAGAAAGGCAGGGTTAGATGAATCAAAAGTTGGAATTAATATTGCCGGAAGAAATATCAACAACCTAAGATATGCAGATGATAATGGCAGAAAGAGAAGAACTAAAGAGCCTCTTGTTGCGGGTGAAGAAGGAGAGTGCAAAACTTGGGTTGAAACTTAACATTAAGAAAACCAAGATCATGGCATCTGGCCCTCTCAATTCCTGGCAAATAGATGGGGAAGAAATGGAGGTAGTGACAGATTTTATTTTCCTGGGCTCCAAGATCACTGCAGATGGGGACTGTAGCCAAGAAATTAAAAGACGCTTGCTCCTTGGGAGGAAAGCCATGGCAAATCTAGACAGCACACTAAAAAGCAGAGACATCACCCTGTCAACAAAAGTGCGTATAGTCAAGGCTATGGTCTTCCCAGTTGCAGTGTATGGCTGTGAAAGTTGTACCATAAGAAAGGCTGAGCGCCAAAGAATTGAGGCTTTTGAACTCTGGTGCTGGAGAAGACTCCTGTGAGTCCCTTGGACGGCAAGGCATACAAACCGGTCAGTCCTAGAGGAGATGAACCCTGACTGCTCTTTAGAAGGCCATATCCTGAAGTTGAAACTGAAATACTTTGGCCACCTAATGAGAAGGAAAGATTCACTGGAGAAGAGCCTAATGCTGGGAAAGATTGAAGGCAATAGAAGAAGGGGATGACAGTGTTAGATGTTTTGTGCCAGCCATGGCAGTTCCCCAAAAAGGTCATCAGATGGGAGCAAAGAGGCTTCTTTGCTTCCACTGATGAGCCAAGGGTCTCAGACCCCATTGGCAGAGTGTTTTATGGTCAGGGAGGAACCAAGACCCCCCATAAATACCTCTGCACGAAGGGCTGCTCTTTGTTCTAGTTCTAGCTTCTTAAGATTCTACTCCTAGCTCCTAGTTCTTCTTCTGTTTTAGTTATGTAATGCTAGCTTGCTTTCTTTTATTTTGTTTCTCTCTCACATGCAGGCATGAATGCTTTCATGCCAAGTATTTCTTTCTCTTTGATCTATCATTGAATAAAGCTAATATGATTGCATCTCTGCGTGATGATTTTTACTTGGAAGCACCTTAACGATCCATCGTCCTCGTGAGATCATCTCACAAGTTGGTAGCAGAGCATGGTTTAAGGAACGCTTCCAAGCCAGCCAACAAGATGTCTGGAAGATCCAGCACAAATCCATTTATAACAGATGGCAGGACCTCTCCCATCGTGACCAGGAGTCATCGATCAAAGACGGCGTCCCTGCCTACTGCCAACCCTTCAGCCCCTGAAGCAATCTCCGCTGCAGGTGAGAGCACAGATGACCTCCATCCCTTCAGAGGATCCAGCAGAGCATCTGGGATTCCACTGCATGCCTCTTTACCCCTGAACGCCACAGAGGAAAGCATAGAAAGCTTGCAGACTGCCCAAGACTGCTCAGATGCTGCAGAGACGGACCTGGCTGAAGCCAAACTCTGTGTGAGTAAGATGACTGAACAAGAACGTGAAGAGCTGCTTGTAAAGCTACTTGCAACGAAAAAGAGGAGGACACCAGCGCAGAAAGCCTCTGAACACCTGGTGAGTCTTTCCCTAGCGACCACGAGGCCTCCAAATATGGCGCCCACCACCCTTAGTGACCCCTGGACCCCAGGGCTTTTGGCGCGAACCCCCCTGCCCAGCTGTGAGCTACAGCTTCCTGGGGCAAGCGGAAACAAGATGGCTCCACCCAGAGCGCCCACATGGTCTGGCACAGGAAACAAGATGGCGGCCCCCAGTAACCCCACACGGTCTAACAAAGACAAGCCTCAACTAAGCCTGGAAGGCCAGCAATCCCTGGCATCCAGCCGAAATAGCATGCAATCCCTGGCATCCAGCCGAAATAGCATGCAATCCCTGGCATCTGGCCAAAGTAGCATGCAAATTCCTGGGTCCTCCCCACCACAAAGCCTAAAGTCCTATGATGGCGATGAGATCTGTCCAGCCGAGGCTGATACAAATACAGCAGCAATAGAAACTGCCATCCAGGTCCTAGCTGCCGCCCTGGGGGCCAAAAAGACATCGGGAGCGACCAGCCTTCCTCCAAGGCCTCCTACCGTCTCCCCAGGGCCCAACTGCCAGGGGGCGGTCCAGCCTGGAGCCTCCCAACAATCAACCCCCGCGGCCTCCCACCTTCTCTTCAGGTCTTCAGGACCAGCGATGTGCTTCCCAAGGCAAATCAGGCAATCCTGGAAATCCAGTGCCCAGGGGATCTCAGGAGGAATCATTGCAGCATACAACAAAGAACCAAATGCAAACCGGCAAATCTGGGCTCCGCCCCCCCAATGCCTCACAGGAAGAAGGGAAAAATCCTGAAAAACGCCCTCCCCCGGATCACATGGTTTCCGGGCACGCCCATTTAGATTTAACAAATAATCAAGGAAAAATTCCCTCCTCGACCACTAGAGGGATCCCTTTCCCTTTACCTTTTATGTCGATGGACACTTCTGAGATGTATGCTAATGGAGCTGAGAGGGATTTTTTTCCCAACAACCAATCTTCCGAGTGACTTTAAAAAGCTGCAACTGGGGGGGGGGAGAATTACAACAGTTGGAGTAGAGATATACAGGTATATCTCTTAAAGAATGGGACTCTAGAAATGGTTCAGAGACCTCCTTCTCTCCCATGGGGACCTCGAGAAGAGTGGCGACACCTGCAGGCTTACTCGACTCTGCTCAGTTCGCTGGATAATAACTTGTTCTCCAGCATTCCAGCAGGACTCAAAGCTGGTGAAGTTTGGCAGTTATTATACAATTTATTCAACAGCGATACCATTGGTTCCATCACCAGACATACAACTGAGTTTTATACAACCAGACTGAGGTTTGGTGCCAGCATGCCTGAACATCTTGCAAAATTAAAGGCACTCAGGGCAGAATTGATGTCCAGAAATTATCCAGTAACTGATGCGAACATGGTCGCGGTCATTATTGCTTCCCTGGACAGGAGTTGGAGCAATTTCATTGTTTCACTCGAAGCGGCCAGGAGGGACAACATAAATCTGTCCTACCTCACAGGGAGACTCATCGAGGAAGATAGAAGGAGACGAGATGCAGGAGAATACGCCAGAGTCACCACTCAGCAAGCCAGAAGGGGGCGCCACAACTCAGAGCAAATTAATGCTCTACTTAAGTGTTTCATCTGTGGCTCTGAGGAGCACCTCAAGAAAGACTGCCCCCATCAACAACAAGCCCCCAAACATGGTCCCAATCAAGTAAGGGGCAAGGGGCAAGGAAGGGGGCGTGGCAGGGGCAAGGGAAATTTTCTGCATACTTGTTCCCTCAGCCCCACAACAAAGGCTGATAGCTCCACTGACTTATGGTTACTGGACTCTGGAGCTTCTTCTCACATTACTAATATGAGTCAAGGTTTTAAAAGGTTAAAGAAAATTAACTCATCTGTCAAAGTGGCAAATGGTGATAAGTGTTGTGACTCAGGGCCAGCCTGTGGGTCCGACAGCCGGGTCCGATGTATCGGAGGACTCAGATGTGGGGGAGGAGGGAAACGAACCGGCTGATGATGATTTGGAGGCTTTGCAGAGTCCTCAGCCGGGGACCTCTTCTCAGCTGTGTGAGCCCGAGAGTGCGGAGGATGATGACCCACAGCTGGCCCTGTTCAAGGACGCCCGACGCAGGAGGCAGACGAGCAGGGACAAACAAAGAAAGACTATGGGACTCCTCGGGAGGAGGCACAGGGAGACCACGCCCTGAGCTCTCTATAAAAGAAGTGTTTGGGGAGGGGCTGGTTGCTGAAAGCAACTTTTCCGCTTGAGAAGACAAGCTCTTGTGTTTTTGTTAACTGCGTAATTAAATCTTGGCAGAAGCCTTTTAGCCTTGGACGCTTTCCAGACTCTTCTTTTAATTAGGGGTTGCGAGAAGAGGGCTGGTTCAGAACAGTTTGCTTTCAGCCACCCACCCCTTAATACTACGATGGAGCAGCTTCTTGCCGAGAATGCCCAGCTCAACCAGCAACTCACCTTGCTGGCCACTCAGGTGGCACAACTGCAGGCTCAGGTACATGCTGCCCCCCCACCCAGGAGGAAATGTCAGATAGCTATGCCGGATAAATTTGCTGGTAAACCAGAACTGTTTCCTGCCTTCCTGGGACAATGCCAGCTTTATATCAGCGTGAGAGCAGCTGATTTCCCCACTGACCGAGATAAGGTGGGATTCGTGTTGAGCCTTCTGTCGGGAGATGCAGCTCGTTGGGGCACGCCTCTGTTGGCACAGCCTAGCCCTTTGTTGGATAACTTTGGGGGGTTTTGTGACCATATGCGCCTCATGTACGAGGACCCGATTAAGGCGCAGACCGCCACCCGACGCCTGAAAGCTTTGAGGCAGGGTCAGCGCCCCCTACAGGCCTATATCAGCGATTTCCGGCTGCTTAGCCAGGATTCCGCCTGGAATGAGGCTGCGCTCGTGGATGCCTTTCAGGATGGCTTGTCAGAGGAGATGTTGGATGAGCTGGCCCGCGTGGACATTCCCTCAGACCTGAATGGGCTGATCCATCTTTGTCTGCGGATCGATGCCCGGCTGCAGCAGCGTAAGAGTCGCCGTGCCACCCCACAGACCCCTGCCGCCCCTGTTGTGCATGAGCCCCCAGTCCAGAGGGAGGAGCCAATGGAGCTGGGTGCCGCCAGGTCCCGTCTATCGGTGACGGAAATGGACAGACGACGATCGGAGGGGTTGTGTTTTTACTGTGGGGACCCTGGACATTTGGCTGCTTCTTGCCCGAAGAAGCGTCAGCGGGCGTCAGTGACCAAGCCGGCCCTGAGAAAGTCCCCTGCTTTGCTGTCGGGAAACGGCCCGAGCCCGATCTAGACGGTGTGAACGATCGGGCAAACCACAACGACCACGCCGAGCGACGCCGTTCCGACGGTGCCTGTGAACCTCCACGGCATTTGATTCTGGAGGCACGACTGATCCTTCCTGGCAAGCCAGAGGGGATTCCGGTCCATGCCTTAATTGACTCTGGGGCTACCACTAACTTTATGGATTCGGCCTTTGTGGCCAAATGGGCTGTTCCCCAGTGTCCAGTGGATCCGCCCATGCTTGTGGAGACCATCGATGGTCGAGTGCTCCTGTCCGGGCCTATTACGGCCGCCACGCAACCCGTGTGTATGGCCATCAGTACCCATGTGGAGGCCATTCAGTTCTACGTCACTTCGGAACTGCACTTCCCCGTGGTCTTGGGACTGGCGTGGCTCCGGGCGCATGATCCACAGATCTATTGGTCTCAGAACTTGGTCACCTTCCCAAGTTTGCAGTGCGTGGACCACACCCGCCATATCTGTGCCGGCCAGGTGGAGGGTTCCCCAGGGGTTTCCTTGCCTCCCGAACTGTCCGACTTTGCTGACGTGTTCAGTGAGTCAGAGGCGGACCAATTACCCCCGCACAGGCCCTACGACTGCTCCATTGACCTAGTCCCTGATGCGCCTCTCCCAGTGGGGCGTTTGTACTCCATGTCGGAGCCCGAGTTGGCTGCATTGCGGGACTTCCTGACAAAGAACTTGGCTCGTGGTTTCATCCGGCCCTCGTCCTCGCCAGTGTCTGCGCCCGTGCTCTTCGTCAAAAAGAAGTCGGGCGAGTTACGACTTTGCTGTGACTACCGGAAACTCAACGCCATCACGGTGCGTAACCGCTACCCGCTGCCCCTCATCCCCGAGCTCTTGGACCGACTCCGGGAGGCTAAGATCTTCACGAAACTGGACCTGCGTGGAGCTTACAACCTCGTCAGGGTTCGGCCGGGTGATGAGTGGAAGACGGCGTTTGGTACTCGCTATGGACATTTCGAGTACACGGTGATGCCGTTTGGCCTGACCAACGCCCCCGCTGTGTTTCAGCATTTTATGAACGACATCTTTCGGGATCTGTTGGACCAGTTTGTTGTGATTTACCTGGACGACATCCTGATTTACTCCCCGTCGCGTGAAGCGCATCATCAGCATCTCCGTCAGGTCCTGCAGCGCCTCCGGAAACATCGGCTGTTTGCCAAGTTGGAGAAGTGCCAGTTCTACCAGGTGACCATTGATTTCTTGGGCCACCGCATTTCTCCTGAGGGCATCGCCATGGAACCGAGTAAAGTTGAGTCGTTGCAGAGTTGGCAACCCCCGCGTCGCGTGAAGGATGTTCAGCGACTTCTTGGATTTGCCAACTACTATCGGACATTCATCCCTGGCTTTGCTGCCTTGACAGCCCCCCTCACCCGGCTCCTGCAGAAGAAGACTCGGTTCCAGTGGAACGCCCCCGAACAACAGGCGTTCCAAGCTTTGAAGGACGCCTTCATGAAGGAGCCCATCTTGAAGCATCCTGACCCGCAACGGCCGTTTGTCGTGGAGGCGGACGCCTCCGACATTGCCATTGGGGCCGTGTTACTCCAGGCAGCGACGCCCAACGGTACCCTTTTCCCTTGCGCGTATCACTCTCGGAAATTGAACCCCTCGGAGCGCAACTATACCATCTGGGAGAAGGAGCTGCTGGCCATCAAGGCAGCGTTCGAGGCTTGGAGGCATCATCTGGAGGGGGCGCGGCATCAGATCGAGGTCCGGACGGACCACAAGAATCTGGAAAGCCTGCAGACCGCTCGGAATTTGAACCAACGCCAGATCCGGTGGTCCCTCTTCTTTGCGAGGTTTGACTTCCGGGTGCGGTACATACCAAGCGGGCACAACCAGAGAGCGGATGCTCTGTCCAGGAAGCCCGAGTACACCCGAGTGGAAGACAAGCTTCCGCCCAGGACCGTGATCCCCGTCGAGTCTTTTGCTGCGGTGCGGGAGCCGGTGGATATACGGGCTCGGATCCGGGAGGCGCAGCAGCAGGAGGTGTGGGTGGCTCAGCGGAAGGAAGAGGTGGGGCCAGATTCGCCTTGGTCGGTCACGGATGGACTCCTGTATTATCGTGACCGGCTCTATGTTCCAGGAGGGCCACTCAGGGGACTCGTCCTCAGCCAATGTCATGATAACCCGGCTGCGGGGCATTTTGGCCTGTTCAAGACTCTGAACCTGGTCTCCCGTACATTCTGGTGGCCCCGAGTCCGACACGATGTCCAGTCTTATGTCACCTCCTGCGTCCCATGCAGGCAGGCCAAGTCAGCGACAGGGGCCCCGCCTGGTTTACTGCAGCCTTTGCCAACGCCCAAGAGACCCTGGGGGGCTGTGTCCATGGACTTTCTGATGGATCTACCCCCATCCTCCGGCTTCACGACAGTGTTTGTGGTGGTGGACATGTTGACCAAGATGGCGCACTTCATCCCCTGTCGCGGCTTACCGTCAGCTCGCGCCACTAGTCGCATGTTCATCCAACAGGTGTTCCGGCTGCACGGCCTTCCCGATAGAGTCGTCTCCGATAGGGGGGCCCAGTTTACAGCCCGCTTCTGGCAGGAGTTGATGCGGGCGTTGGACATTAAGGTTTGCCTCTCGTCCGCGCATCATCCTCAGACCGACGGGGGTACCGAGAAGGTTATCGGCATCTTAGAGCAGTATCTGCGCTGCTACGTTAACCTGCAGCAGGACAATTGGGTGGACTATTTGGCCATAGCCGAGTTTGCCTTTAACAACTCGCAGCACACCTCCACGCAGATGACACCGTTCTTGGCCAACGTGGGTTATCACCCTCGGTTTTTCCCCCTTTCTCCCGTGGACTCACCGGAGCCGGCAGCGAACGAATTCATGGCGGAGTTACAGGCGATCCATCGGTTGGTGCGACGGCAGCTGGAGAAGGCCAAGGCCGACTACAAGAGGTTCGCCGATCGGTCGAGAAGGGATACGCCTCCACTATCGGTGGGGGATCGGGTCTGGCTGTCCACCAGGAACCTACCATCCACTCGGCCGGCGAGGAAGCTGGACCACCGTTACCTTGGACCGTTCCCAGTCGAGGCCGTCATCAACCCGGTCGCCTATCGTTTAACTCTGCCACGTTCCCTGCGCGTGCACCCCGTCTTCCATCGGTCCTTGTTGGTCCCCGAACAACCGGCCTGTCCACTTCGCCAAGCGGAACCTCCCCCATCAGGAACTCGTGATGGAGGCAGCACCCCCGAGTACGAGGTCGCCAGCATCAGGGATTCCCGCTGGCTGAAAGGTCGCTTCCAGTACCTGATCGAGTGGAAAGGGTACGGGCCGGAGGACTTCACATGGGAAGACGCGACCGCCGTTCATGCCCCTGCGTTGGTGACTGCTTTTCACGAACAGTTCCCATCCCGACCGCATCCGGATCGGCAGACCCGGGGGAAGGGCCCTGCGGTGCGGGATAGTGTTGTGACTCAGGGCCAGCCTGTGGGTCCGACAGCCGGGTCCGATGTATCGGAGGACTCAGATGTGGGGGAGGAGGGAAACGAACCGGCTGATGATGATTTGGAGGCTTTGCAGAGTCCTCAGCCGGGGACCTCTTCTCAGCTGTGTGAGCCCGAGAGTGCGGAGGATGATGACCCACAGCTGGCCCTGTTCAAGGACGCCCGACGCAGGAGGCAGACGAGCAGGGACAAACAAAGAAAGACTATGGGACTCCTCGGGAGGAGGCACAGGGAGACCACGCCCTGAGCTCTCTATAAAAGAAGTGTTTGGGGAGGGGCTGGTTGCTGAAAGCAACTTTTCCGCTTGAGAAGACAAGCTCTTGTGTTTTTGTTAACTGCGTAATTAAATCTTGGCAGAAGCCTTTTAGCCTTGGACGCTTTCCAGACTCTTCTTTTAATTAGGGGTTGCGAGAAGAGGGCTGGTTCAGAACAATAAGGCTTTATTTGTTGGCGAGGGCTTTGTTTCTGTACCTGGACTTGGAAAAGTTGAAGGGGTTTTACATGCCTCCTCCATTGCCAACAACCTATTAAGCATTATCAAATTATGTGACGATGATAAAGTGGAAGTTTTATTTTGAAAGGGGGGAGGTCATGTCACCCGGAACCAGAGGGTCATTGGAAATATTGCCATCATAAATGGCTTACCATATTTTTCTCCTAAGAGCCCTCCCACCTCAGAAGGGGCCTCACAGCAAGCAATTGCACCCAAGCCCCCACAGCCTGCCCCAAGGCTTTCCAAGGGCAATGTGGGCAAGGAGCCTGAATCTCAGCAGGCACCTACAGCACCACTCAAAGCATCTAGAGCCAAGAGGGTGTCAGTGGGGAAGCCGCTCCACGATAAGTGTGCCCACATATTACACAGAAGATTAGGTCATGCGAGCTTCCCTGTAGTTAAAAAGATGGGAGAATTTGCTGAGGGAGTCCAGTGTGCATATTTTGGCCACTAAGGGGGGGGTTCGCTCTATCTCAAAAAGAAAAGATAGAGGAATTACTGGCCAAATGCAAAATGACAGAATCTAATCCTACGCATAGCCCAATGCAAAGCGACTTTTACAACCACACTCATAAGGACGGTCCTGAGTTCACAGATAACACGCTTTACAGATCTGTGATTGGCTCCTTGCTTTACATCAGCAATTGGAGCAGACCTGACATAGCTTTAGCTGTGAATCTATTGTCCAGGCACGTGGAACACCCAAAGGAATTCCACTGGACTGCTGTTAAAAGGGTGCTTAGATACCTCAAGGGCACAGCTGATGCTCTCCTTATGCTAGAACCAGAGAAGGGGAAGACGGCCCAGCTCTCTGCTTACTCAGACGCAGACTGGGCTGGCGACACCAAAAGTAGACGGAGCACTTCTGGTTTCCTCATATTGCTAAATGGCTGTCCAATACATTGGCATGTTAGGCAGCAAAAATTTATTTCTTGCTCCACGGCCGAGGCTGAATATGCCAGCCTGTCAGACACGGCCAATGATTTGACTTGGTTCAATGAGCTGATAACAAGCATCTGGGCATCTCCTCCTCTGCCCATCCAAATTCTAGAAGACAACACAGCCGCAATTGCAATCTCGGGCGCTTATGCAGTAGGGTCTAGGTCTCGCCACATAGACATACGCTATAAAAATGTCAGACACCTTACCAAAGAGGGTTTTATACATGTTGAACACTGTCACACAACTGACCAGATAGCTGATCTGTTCACCAAACCTGTTCCCATTGACCGGCACAACCTTCTGTGTAAGCGTTTGTGTTTGGCCTTCTGAATGTTTTTATGCATGTCCATGACACCTGCTCGCCCCTCACACACATTCACTGGTCCCTGTCATTGGCTGGCAAGAAGGGGAATTGTTAGATGTTTTGTGCCAGCCATGGCAGTTCCCCAAAAAGGTCATCAGATGGGAGCAAAGAGGCTTCTTTGCTTCCACTGATGAGCCAAGGGTCTCAGACCCCATTGGCAGAGTGTTTTATGGTCAGGGAGGAACCAAGACCCCCCATAAATACCTCTGCACGAGGGGCTGCTCTTTGTTCTAGTTCTAGCTTCTTAAGATTCTACTCCTAGCTCCTAGTTCTTCTTCTGTTTTAGTTATGTAATGCTAGCTTGCTTTCTTTTATTTTGTTTCTCTCTCACATGCAGGCATGAATGCTTTCATGCCAAGTATTTCTTTCTCTTTGATCTATCATTGAATAAAGCTAATATGATTGCATCTCTGCGTGATGATTTTTACTTGGAAGCACCTTAACGATCCATCGTCCTCGTGAGATCATCTCACAGACAGAGAATGAGGTGGTTGGATAGAGTCACTGAAGCAGTAGGCATGAGCTTAAATGGACTCCAGAAGATAGTAGAGGACAGGAAGGCCTGGAGGAATGTTGTCCATGGGGTCGCGATGGGTCAGACACGACTTCTCAACTAACAACAACAAATAGAACTGGAAGGGACCTTGCAGGTCTTCTAGTTTAACCTTCTGGCCAAGCTGTCCAGTCTCTTCTTAAAAACCTCCAGTGATGGAGCACCCACAACTTCTGAAGGCAAGCCTTTCCACTGGCAGGACTTGGGTTTGGCTAGTCTAAGGAAAGAAGAAACAGGGTTGACATGATAGCAGTATTCCAGTATTTGAGGGGCTGCCACAAACTGTTCTCCAAAGCACTAGAGGGCAAGACAAGAAACAATGGTAGGAAACTGACCAAAGAGAGAAACAATCTGGAATTAAGGAGAAACTTCCTAATAGTGAGGATAATTAACCAGTGAGACAGTTGCCGTTCAGAAATTGTGGGCACTCCATCACTGGAGGTTTTTAAGAAGAAACTAGACACTTATCTGAAATGGTAGGCTCTCCTGCTCGAGCAGGGGGCTGGACTAGAAGACCTCCAGTGTCCCTGCCAGTTCTATTCTATTCTATTTTGTTAATTGTTCTCAGTGTTAGGAGATATCTCTTTTGTTCTACGTTTCCATCCATTGTTTCTTTTCCTGCCTGCTGATGCTTTGGAAAATAGGTTGACACCTTCCCCTTTTCTTTGTACCTGGCTTTTGAACCACTTCCAGATGCATCACTCATCCTGGAAAGGATGGAAGATTCTGTGTTCTATGTCCCAAAAAGTTATGTTAGGTGTCTTCTTGTCTTGTAGGAGCTACAACACTAGTTTCAGATTGGAGAGATCTGTATAGAAATGATGTTCATTGGCCGAACATAATAATCATTCTATTTATCTTGAAGGGTAGTTGTGATGTTCCATTTATCTTGAAGGGTAGTCCTCATGTTTACATGAGAAAAGGATAGACTTTTTCTTTGGAGGAAAGGTATCATAAGAAATGTCATTTAGAAACAACAAATCAATTAATCAATGGATTATTAAAATAAATGGCACATTAGAAGCTCATTGGCATTCTGCGTATTCAGGACTGAGAGAAAATGAAATTCTATGATGGCTAGCTTTCCTAATAAGTTCTAACAGCTCCACTGGGGAAGTAGCAAATGCAAAAATTTAGCATTGGCTTGTATTTCAAATAAGTGAGAGGAAGCAAAGTGAGGGTTTTTTTCCTTTTAACCAAACCTGTTCTGAAACATGTTGGGATAGGAAAATACAGCTATTATAAATGAGAGATTTCAAACACTGGCTCTTATGCTTCCTTTGGACAAATTTTTCTGATTTTGGAGCAAATTGGCACCACCAATTTTTATCTGCAAATCTGCGTGTTCCTTACAGAAACTGGAAGCCTTCTTTGCTGCTGTCTAACCAATTTTTCAAAGCTGGCATTATTTAAGGGTTAAAAAAACAACCCTGTAGATACACATGGATTTTGGCATTAAAGCCTATCAGAAGAGAACAGATTCTTTTAGCCTGTCAAGAACTTAAAGCAAAAGATCAAATGAGGCATCTGAAAACATGATGCTGACATATTCAGAAGTATTTTCAGATTGTCTGATAGCAAAAAAATGGTAAAAAAGACAACTGTCTTTGGATCAGAGTAGATTTTCTTCTCTAGTAGCTAACATGCTACTTTCTTCAAAGTATCTGATGAAAGGTGAGGAGTGGCAGATAAAAAGTGACCCTTCTCATAAATACAGTGCAAGAATAAAGAAAGTTTTTCTTTGAGCTAAGAACTGGTCTCAAAATTCAACCTGTTACATAGAAGAAACTCTGGGATAGCCCTAAACATATTATTTAGTTATTATCTCCATTAACCCACAAGGGGATTGGCATATATGTACATGTCCAAGTTGTATGTAAGGAAAATAGAGTTATCTAATTTGGGAGAGTTTATACTACTAGGGGTGATATGACAGCAGTCTTCCAATATTTCAGAGGTTGTCACAGAGAAGAGGAGGTCAACCTATTCTCCAAAGCATCTGAAGGCAGGACAAGAAGTAATGGGTGGAAGCTTATCTGACAGTGAGAAAAATTAACCAGTGGAAGGGCTTGCCTTCCGAAATTGTGGGTGATCCATCACTGAAGTTTTCAAGAAGAGATCAGACATAGTATAGGGCTGGGCTTTTCAATCAGTGGTACAGGTACCACCTGTGTTACATTGGCACCTGGCAGGTGGTACGAGACTATCCTAGAAAAGTAATATCAGGGGAGGGGAATGAGCTGAACTGGTGGCAGCAACGCACAAGCCTGAGTGAGAGATGGCTGGAGCTGCAGGGCTGTCAGGGCTCAGCGGGAGCGCCAGGATCAGTGCTTCTTCAGGGCTGTCAGGGCTCAGTGGAAGCACCAGGATCAGCACCAGGCTTCAGCTGGAGCTCGGCATTTGATCCTGGCACACTCTCTCTCTCTCTCTCTCTCTCTCTCTCTCTCTCTCTCTCTCTCTCTCTCTCTCTCTCTCTCTCTCTCTCTCTCTCTCTCTCTCTCTCTCTCTCTCTCTCTCTCTCTCTCTCTCTCTCTCTCTCTCTCTCTCTCCTCTCCCTCTCCCTCTCCCTCTCCCTCTCCCTCTCCCTCTCCCTCTCCCTCTCCCTCTCCCTCTCCCTCTCCCTCTCCCTCTCCCTTTCTCTCTCTCTCATCTCTCATCTCTCATCTCTCATCTCTCATCTCTCATCTCTCATCTCTCATCTCTCATCTCTCATCTCTCATCTCTCATCTATTCTGTTCTTTCATTGGATAAGCCAGTGTTCTGAATTGTCAGTCAGGGATTCCATCACTCTCAAAGTTGAAGGGCAACCTGTTCCTCCTGGCGTGGTATCACTTTGTTCAAGCAAATGTGCTTGAAATGTGCTACATATGGCCAAGTGAACATCGTTGCAAGACTGGCTGAGAAAGGAGCATTGCCCTAGAGAGGCAAATGCAAAACACAGGGCATTCATTTTGCTTTAGAGATTGCAGCAGCAGTTGTGTTAACACTACATTCTGTGAAGAGCAGAAATTCCAGCAGGGGGTGCCTGTCACTCACATATTAGGACTCCACAATTAAATCACTCATTCTTGATCTTTTATATATTGAGTTTCATGATTTATTGTAGGGGAAAAATGGGCAGAGGAAAGACATTTCATTGATTCTCAGCTCCCATTGAATTGATTCTTTTTTTATAAACAAGGTTTTATTTTTTTTTCTGGGGGGACAGGAGTTTTGGGCAACAATAAGATATATAAAAGAATGAGTTTGAAGCTTTGAATCTTCGGTAATACAAATTACTTAAAAACAAGCTTCTGGGCACACAGGAACAAGCTATATCAAAAATCTGAATTCTCACCTTTACTGGAGATTAAGCAGCTCTTTGTAACAATGGAAAAGATAGAGAGAACCAGAAAAAATATGTTGATCAGCCTTCCTTAGATGGGGTGGTATATGCATTCCTCACCATGGGACTGGTATTCCAATTTAATGGAGAGCTTTCAGACAAAACCATAATAAGACCTGGTCTGCCTCTTTTGGCCATTGGCTATTCTGTGCCATTGCCTTCCCCATCTAGAAGACCTTCACACATTGCTCTAAATCAGGGCTTTTCAACCTTTTCACCCATTGTGCCACTTTTAGGATAAGGCAATGTCCGAGTACCACCAGTCGCCCAGCAAGGTGTCAAAAACTTTACCAAAAAAAGAGGAAAAAAATGATAAAGTACAGGTAGTCCTCGACTTACAACAATTCGTTTGAAGTTACGACGGCACTGAAAAAGTGACTTATGACCATTTTTCACACTTATGACTGTTGCAGCATCCCCAGGGTCATGTGATTTACATTCGAATGCTTGGCAACTGATTTATACTTATGATGGTCACAGTGTCCCAGAGACATGTGATCACCTTTTGCAACTTTTTGACAAGCAAAGTCAATGGCTGGGGGAGGGGAGCTCATCACTCAGGTTGCAGGGTCCCTGTGAGGGGGGAATCCATGGGTATCTGGTGGAGGGGGGTGGGACTGGGGTGGGTGCTCTCCCTCTCTCCCATTGTCCCTTCCTTCTTTCCTTCCTTTCTTCCCTCCTTCTTTGTCCCTTCCTCCTTCCCTCCCTCCTTTCCATTGTCCCTCCCTCCCTCCCTCAAGTTGCAGGGTGCTTGTGGGGGGGAAATCCATGGGTCTCTGGTGGAGGGTGGTGGGACTGGGGTGGGTGCACTCCTTCCCTCCCTCTCTCCCATTGTCCCTTCCTTCCTTCCTTCCTTCCTTCCTTCCTTCCTTCCTTCCTTCCTTCCTTCCTTCCTTCCCTCTTTGTCCCTTCCTTTTGCAAGCAGGAAATCTTGCACAGGAATTGCAGCCAGGGATTTCTCTCACACACTCTTTCCCTGGTTTGGCCCGCATCTGGGCTTTCCTCATTTTTTCCTCCCTTCCTTTCCTTCTTTCCTTCCCTCTTTGTCCCTTCCTTTCTCCCGCTGGGAGCTCTCTGTGGACTGAAGCCCATTGGCGGAGGTCAGGGCTGACCGTACCGAGTCTCCAGCTGATCGGCTGCCCTGGATGCAGCCTCCTGGGTGTATGGCATCACAGAGAGCTCCCGGCGGGTTAGTGTGATGCTGTGCGCCCAGGAGGCCGCATCCAGGGCAGCTGATCAGCTGGAGACTCCGTATGGCCGGCCCCGACCTCCGCCGATGGGCTCCAGTGTTTTGAAAATGCTGCATTTTTAGTTTTTTTTAATATACAATTTCTAAGTGCTTGTTGGTTACTCTGCCTCCAGTGGCCGAAAATAATTTGACCAATTTTGCAGACAATACCATCCCAACTTGAAGGAAGTCCTGAAGCAGCCCAACCACTCCAACTCACCGAAACAGCAAGGGGGCATCACTGCTCCCTCCCCTCCCCCGCAGATGCAGGTTCATCTGTTGCACTTTTGGCATGGACTGCTACAGATTTCAAGCAAATTTTCCCAGCCCCGTGTGGAAAGAATGAGACCCAACAGGAAATTCTGAAGGCAAAGCGGGTGCTCGCTCGGAGCGCTTTACTCTTCCCTCATACTCTTCCCTTAATTTTTGGGAAATTAAGCTGCATCCCGGGGGAAGAAAGGCATTGATGGCAGCCACAGGGCATTCGGTGGGCGCCGAAGCTGAACTGGGAACAGTTCTCCTTCTTGTCCATCCTCTCCCATTAGTTCTTCCCCCACCCGACCAGCTAATCAGTGGCAGAGAGCAGGTGGTGAAAAGGGCAGTCCTGAGTGCCAGCAGGATCAACTGGCCCAGCTCCTTGGTGTGCCTGAGAGTCTGGAAGGTGCGGCTGCACCCTGCGGATCAATCAGGTGGGCCCTGCATGGGGACTGTCAGTGCATCATCCGATGCCCGGACAGTACTTCACATTGCTGCTGAAGCCCAGGAATGGAAGGGCACAGAAGAGCACTAAGAGGATGGCCACCATGCCAGTGAGCAGCATGGGGATTTATCCCCATCCACCATAAGGACGCCAAGCATTCAGAAGACGTCGACTCCGACCACAAAGTTGACAAGATCCAAAGGCATTGCAACAAGGAACT
Organism: Vipera berus; assembly: GCF_964194415.1. Lineage (NCBI taxonomy): Eukaryota > Metazoa > Chordata > Lepidosauria > Squamata > Viperidae > Vipera > Vipera berus. The sequence goes on from NC_138216.1 coordinate 14,369,075, forward strand.
GAAGCCCCTGTTCTGTACCAGCCTGCTACCGGCCCTGCAGAAAAGGCAGGGACAACCCCTTTACAAACGGCAAGAGGCTGGAATAAAGCCTGCCAAATTTATTAACATAAAACAGACACCAACCATGAAACAGGAGCTATGAAACAGGAACTATCCAAGCGGTTGCCTTCAGCAAACCAGCCCTCCCACACATTCCCCTTAAATACAGCTCAGGGCGTGGCCTCTCTCTGCCTCCTTCTGAGATGCCCCATTGCCTTCCTCTGTTTACTCCTGATTGACTGCCTCCTGCGTCGGGCGTTTTTGAACAGGGCCAGCTGTGGGTCATCTTCATCCACGCTGTCAGGCTCACACAGCTGGGTCTCCACCAGGTGGGAGGGGCCTGGCTGAGGGCTCTGCGGAGCCTCAAAGCCATCATCAGCAAGCTCTTCACCACCACCCTCCTCCTCCTCTGAGACGTCCGACCCAACTGCCGAACCCACAGGCTGACCCTGAATCACAACAGCCCCCTTACAAGGCAGTTCCCTTCCTTCAGTGTTTGGGCTGTGGCGGCCGCCACCAACAAGCAGACTGCCGGTTCCAGACAGCCATGTGTCGGGCCTGCGGGAAAACCGGCTACGTTGCAGCAGTCTGTAGAGGTTGCCAGAAGGACCACTAACCAGACAATCTGATAAGGAGAGGTACTGGGGCCCTGGGGCAGCATAGAGTACGGTTCTGCTCCAGTTGTCGGAGTGTTTGCTGCACTGGAGCTCGCCGCCCCCTTAAGCCAAAACTTCGGCTTCATGTCGAGCTGCAAGGCATTCCTTGCAGGATGGAATTGGACACTGGTTCAGCTGAATCCATTATTTCCCTGGAGACTTTCCGGTTTGTGTGCAACCGCAGCAAGAGGTGGGTCAAACTTCAGTCATCTGATATTATTTTAACAGACTTCCAGAACTCTCGAGTAGCCATCAAGGGTGAGGCCACTTTGGCCGTAAAATTCAAGGGGTTTTCGGGGGCCCTAGATGTCATTGTGGTGGAGGGCCAGAGAACAAGCCTCATTGGGCTTGATTGGTTTGATGCATTGGGCATTCAAGTAACCAGAATCCACTGAACACAAGTGGTGAACTTGGCATCATTCACAGATGTTTTCGACACAAACCTGGTATCGAAACCTAACCTCCGATTGCCTTTAAGCTTGATCCCTCCATAAAGCCAATTAGGGTTAACCCCTGTCATGTGCCTTTTGTGTTAAAGCACATTGATGCACAGCTGGACAAGCTGGTCAGTCAGGGGGGAGTGGGAAACTCCTATTGTAATGCCACTTAAGGCCAACTGGAAGATCAGGATTTGTGCTGATTACAAGTGCACCATTAACCGGGCACTGCAGCAGCATGCATATCTGGTGCCAGTCGTTAGCCACATCTTGGCATCGCTGCAAGGGGGTAGCATGTTCGCTAAGTTAGATTTGGCACTATTGTGACACATAAGGGGGCTTTTAACGTCAAGCGCCTCCAATTCAGGGTTAGCATAGCCCCAGCGATCTTCCAGGGAATAATGGAGGGTATTCCGGGGGTCTGCCCATATTTTGATGATGTACTCATTGCCAAAGAGTCCACTGAGGTCCTGGCAGGATGGCTCAAAGCTGTCCTTCAGCAGTTCCAGACAGTGGAACTCAAGTTGAGGAGGGGCAAATGTAAAATTGGGGTCCCTTCCATGGAATTCCTGGGGTTCCATACTGATGCCGAAGGCATCCATCCTGCAAAGTCCAAGCTGATGGTGATTCAGCTGGCACGAAGCCCCAGGTCTAAACCAGAGCTCCAAGCATTCCTGGGCCTCCTAAATTTTTACCACATGATTCTTCCTAAAAAGGCCACAGTGGCAGAGCTGTTACACCGGCTCTTAGACAAGAACACCCCTTTAAACTTATTGGCCACTGCCTAGTGGCCAACCGTAGCTGCGCAGAAGCCTCTGTTTCAGTTCTGTTCCTGTTTGCCTCAATAAACACATGTTCCTGTTTGCAACCTCTCATCTCGCTTATTGCCAGCAAACAGCTCACTACACAACACCCTCTTTTCCTCTCCTCCCCTCCCCTCCCCTCCCCTCCCCTCCCCTTCCTTTCCTTTTTCCTTCTTTCCCTAAAAAAGTAAAGGCAGGGAAACCAAAAGCAATGGGAAATAGGAAGCTCTCTGTGTAGGTGATAATATTAAACCACTCAAACAATTACGAAACATTTCACCAGCCATGCCTTCTCCCTCCTTTGATTTGCTTTACATTGTATCTTAAATCTGTCTGAGCTTTCCAGTCCTGTCCTACCTGCAACATGGGTGGAATCTGATCTCTGGAAATTCAGGCACCATTTCCTTCTGCTAACTAGGTCTTTGTGAATGGTGCAGAAAGACATAGAAAAGTGGGTGGGAGTGTGTCAGTGAGGAACCTGTGATCCTTTTGCAAATCTCAAAGTCAGACTCACAAATAGGTTCAAGTCCTATTTCTAGTGGCTACTGTAAGATGTGGATGCAGAAAAGGGTTGCTTGGTGAGCGGAGAAAAAGCTTTAGGGGGCTTTAGATTTTTGAGTTGGGTTGGGCAATGATTTTATACCCAAGGTTTGGAATTTTCCCCTCTCTTCATTTCATCCATCAATGACTGCAAAAGACAAAGGAATAATCCAGTGACCTTTCTGGTGTGGGTGTGGGGAGCCTACTATGCTTGCCTGTTTTTGTCAATTTGGGAATTGGATTGAACAAAGCAAGTGTGCAACATTTCTCAGTGGTTTAACTTTCCATTTATCATTTACCAGTGGTTTAATTTTTTTAAGGGTGGCATAGTGGCTTAGTGGTTAAGATGTGGGGCTTGTCTGTTAGAAAGCCAACAACCCAGGTTTGAGACCTGAGCACCATGCAATGGGGTGAGCGCCCATCCTCGCCCCAGCTCCTGCCAACCTAGCAGTTCAAAAGCATGCAAATGTAAGTATATAAATAGGTACCACTTCAGTGAGAAGGTAGCAGCACCCCATCACATCATGCTTTGCCATATGACCGCAGAAATGTCTTTGAAACAAAGATGAACCCTGCCCCCTATTGGTGACAACTGGTGGAGAAAAAGAGACTCCTAACTTTCCCATACTGCTTGTTTTTGCACGCACAATCAGGGTACCCCCATCTGCACAATTGTGATTTTTTTCTCCTTGAATTTAGGTTAGAAGAACTGGGAGAAATCTCAAACTTTTTCATGAGGCAACTGGACTTTCTTGTTTTTCTTTGAAGACGTTTTGCTTCTCATCCAAGAAGCTTCTTCAGCTTCTTTAGCATTTTTGGGACAAATATGACCTGGATGTCTGAGAATCTCCATAGATAAGTGGGAGAAATGGGCTTCAGAAGACAGAGAGGGCTTGTTAGCTAGAGGCAGTCCATCCCAAATATTTCAGATTTCCTATAATCTGTTGGCTTTCAACACAAACTTCTCTTTTGAGGGGAAAACATGGGTTCTGTTCAAAAAACTTATTTATTTGTAGAGTGCCAAAAAGAGAGTATTACTGTGTAAAGGCATATCTATCCCCTCTTGAAAAAGTCTGTGCACTGCAATTGCAGAGTTTATCACAAAACTTGAGCCTAGTTTCCTTTGGCAGATATTGTCCTAGCCTTCTGCTCCTCAAAAAAATAAATTGACTTATATATTTTAAGCAGGTAAATACCTTTTAAGGAAGCAACTTTAGTTGCCAAATAATATGTAATTTAGGAAGAGGCTAATTATAATTTCAAGATCCATGTTATGAATATCCTGGATTGTTGGGAAAATATATTTTTCATGTCCTCCAAAATTTTGTCTAGTTTAGTATGTCTAGTTCACCATGGCTCTTTTATGACTTGTGGACTTCAACTCCAAGAATTCCTGAGTTAGCATGGTTGGCTCAGGAATTCTGGGTATTTTTTTTATTAAAGAGTTTTACAAAAAAAGATTTTACAATACATATCCCCAAAACCCACACAGCCCAACCCACCCCTCCCCCCACTTCCCAGAGCTAAATACAGGGTTATAGATATGATAACTTTATTGTCACATTGAATGTACACCAATCAGCATACATCAAAATGAAATTGCGTTGCATACAGCTCTCAAAGGGTCACCACCTCTGATATATACTCCTTGTTCGTGGCCCGCTCAAATTTCACATTGTCCATTTTAGTCTCTAGGGAGTGAACGATGGCAAACAGGACAGGTGGAAATGGGGCTCCATGTGGATTAGCCCTCAAGTTAGCTTGTATTCTTACAACCTCGCCTTCTTTCCTTTTTCTGATCCTGACTCTTCCATCCTTTCCTTAAAGAGGCCTTGCTTCTTTTCGCCCCTGGAGCACGCTGCCGCCGCCGCCACCAACTCCTCCAAAAGCCTCTCTCTCTTCCTCTGGGCCTGCCGACAGCCTCATCCAGTTCCTTTGCCCCATAAGCTCCAGGTCCTCTCTTCTGCCTCCTCTGGAAACAGCCCTGATTTGCAGTAGAATCCATCACTGGGCCAGCAGTCAGATCTTGCTGCTGGTAGAACAAATTCAAACAGCGCCAACGACTTTTAACGGTCTCACCAACAGTTTCAAAACAACTAGAAACTCGCCATGCCAGCAAAGATTGTCGGTCGTATGTCGTATGTTACCTTAGTTTCACCATGTTGCTCAAACACATTAAAATCTTCCTGATCATGTGGCCTATAGCCCTTACTATCCCTCCCAAAACTATTCACCTTCAAGAGCCAATGCAGCCGCAGCCATTCCTGGCGCCGCCATATAATAATCATATTCTAACTAAAAATTATCCATAATATAAAATTAACCAAATTGATAATGTGCTTTAACTCCCCTTTAACATAGATACATACAAAGTACTAACACTAAAATTAATAACAATATCCCTCTAAAATCTACTCATAAGCTAAATGGAACTTTTTAGTCCCATATTTATTCTGAATATAATCTATCCATCTCCTCCAAACTGAAATATATCTTTCTTGTCAATGATCCTTCAAATAAGCAGAAATCTTAGACATTTCTGCAAGATTCGATACTTTAAACACCCATTCTTCTATAGTAGGCAAACTATCCTTCTTCCAGTATTGTCCCACCAGTAACCGTGCTGCTGTTATCAAATTCAACATCAAATTCGTTTCTTTAACATCACAATCTACAACAATGCCCAATAAAAACAATTGCAGAGAGAACTTTATCTTTCTCTTAAAAATCTTTTGAATGTTCCACCAAATTTTAACCCAAAAAGCTTTTATATTTCTGCAAGTCCACCACATATGAAAATAGGTGGCTTCTAAACTACCACATCTCCAACATTTAGACTGTAAGTTAGGATACATGTTAAACAACTTTTTGGGATCCAAATGCCATCTATAAAACATTTTATAAAAATTTTCTCTTAAATTCTGAGCCTGAGTAAATTTAACATTTCTAACCCAAATTACCTCCCAAGTATCCAATGGAATTGGTTCCTGGATATTTTGTGCCCACTTTATCATACAATCTTTAACTAATTCCATTTCCGAATCCAATTCAATTAAAACATTATATATCCTCTTTATATGTGCACAATTTAAATCTCTAATTTGTTTTACTAAATTTTCATCTGTAATTGTGATGCCAACCTTCTGATCCAACTTCCACCTAGCTTTCAATTGGGTATATTGGAACCAAGAGTAACTTATGTTTTCTTGTCTTAACTCATCTAATGATTTAAGTTGCCAATCATTCCCTTCCAATCTAAGTAATTCCTTATAGGAAAACATATCCAAACTCACTCCCATAGATACACCTTCTATCGCGTGTCCAGGAATTCCCCAAATCGGTATTTTATAATTTAACTTATAATAATACTTTTTCCAGACACGCAACAAGGCACTTCTAAGAATATGAGATTTAAAAGCCCTATCCACCTTTTTATCATAAAGCAAATATGCATGCCATCCATATACCAAATCCCAACCCTCAAGGTGAAGTATTCTCTTATTAGTCAAATTAAGCCAATTGCTAACCCATGTCAAGACTACCGCATCGTAATACAGTTTCAAATTCGGCACCTTGAGTCCCCCTCTTTCCCTAGCATCTTGTAAAATCTTAAATTTAACTCTTGGTTTTTTCCCCGCCCAGATAAATTTATTAATAACCTTCTGCCATTCATCAAGGTTGGCATCCTTTTTCAATATAGGTATCATTTGAAACAAAAAGAGAAACTTCAGCAGAACATTCATTTTAACAACTGCGATTCTTCCCAGTAAAGATAATTGTAATTTTTTCCAATTATTTAAATCCCTTTGTATCTTCAACCATAATTTTTCATGGTTATTGTTATATAATTTTACATTTGAAGCTGCAATATACACACCCAAATACTTAACCTTTTTTACTATTTCAAAACCTGTTAATTTAATTAACATTTCCCTTTCACTCATAGATATATTCTTAGATAATATGTTAGTCTTATTACTATTCACCTTAAACCCAGAAACCTTACTATACTGAGTTATAATTTCCATCAAATCTATAACCGATTGTATTGGTTGAGATACTGTCACAACCAAGTCATCAGCAAAAGCTCTCAATCTATAATCATTCTGTTTTATTTTAATTCCCTTTATCATAGAGGACTCTCGAATTTTAATTAATAAAATCTCTAAAACAAACAATAATGGTGATAGGGGGCATCCCTGTCTTGTACCTTTTTCAATTTTAAACGTCTCTGTTAGCCCCCCCATTAATTATAATTTGTGCAGTTTGTTGTTGATATATAGCTTTAACAGAATGTAGGAACCCTTCTCCAAAATTCATTTCCTCAACAACTCTCAATAAGAATTGCCAATTCAATTGATCAAAAGCTTTCTCTGCATCCAAAAATATCAATGCTGCAGGGACTTGGTTGTTCTTATCCAAATATTCAAGCAAATTTACAATTTGTCTTACATTATATTTCATATACCTTCCAGATATAAATCCCGATTGATCACTATGAATCATTTGTTTTAAAACTTGCATTAATCTATTAGCCAATACTTTAGCAAAAATCTTATAATCTGTATTCAAAAGTGATATAGGTCTATAATTTTTAGGTTGAGTAAGGTCTTGATCCTCCTTTGGAATCAATGATACAAAAGCTGTCCTCCAAGATGGAGGAACTGCTCCTCCAGTCTGAATTTCATTAAACAAGATCTTTAAAGGTTCAATCATTTCAACCAACAACATTTTATAATAAATTGCTGTTAATCCATATGTTCCTGGGGCCTTGCCCACTTTCAACTGTTTAATATCTAAAGAGATTTCCTCTGATGTTATTAAGTGATTCATCTCAAGTTGTTGTTCGTTTGAAAGTCTCGGAAAATGAGCTTCCTGTAAATACTTATCTATATCTAAAGCTTGTATGTTTTCTCTAGAATATAATTTTGAATAGAAATCTAAAAAACTCCTCTTAATCAGCTTTTGTTGATAGAGTTCTTTTCCTTTATATTCTATTTTATCTATAGTATGTAATTTCTGTTTCTTCCTTAATTGATAAGCCAACCACCTACCAGGCTTATTAGCGTTACAAAAAGTATTATGTCTAGCATAACGCAAATTAATTGCTACTTGGTCAGCCAATAGCATACTAAATTGTTCTTTCAATAAATGTATTGAAATCCTTAAATTATTATCCAATGGATTCAAAATAAAATCTTTCTCCTTAGATTTAATCTCTTCCTCAAGATCTATACATTTTTGCATTTGCTTACGCCTATAAGCATTGTTCATATAAATCAAGACCCCTCTCATATAAGCTTTACTGGCGTCCCAAACCATTCCCATCGATGTACCTTTATGCATATTTATAACAAAAAATTCTTTCACATGTTCTCTACATTTCTGCAAGAACACCTCATTTGTAAATAAATTTTCATTCAGTCTCCAGGATCTTCTACTACCATCTTCAGCAAAAAACTCCAACCAAACAGGACTATGATCTGACAATGTCCTAGGAAAAATCTTAATGTTCTTAACCCTAGAGAAAAGATCAGTAGTAATTAAAATAAAGTCAATCCTAGAGAAAGATTTATGTCTATCCGAAAAAAAGTAAAATCTCTGTCTTTCATATGCCTTTCCTGCCATACATCTCTTAATTCCAGATCCTCCTTCAAATAAAAAAAAGCTTTGGGCAATTTCGAATTAGAAAAGTTTTTGAAGGATCCCTTCTTGTCTTCAGATGGGTCCAAAACTCCATTCCAGTCCCCCATCATAATAACAGATTTGTAATCCAATTCAATTAGTCTCTGATGTAAAAATTTAAAAAACTTTTGCTGTTGTTGATTTGGAGCATATAATCCAATAAGAACTTTCTTTCCTTGTAGCATTAATTCAATACTAACATATCTCCCTTGTTTGTCCGATTCAATTAATCTAGCCGAAAAATCTTTTCTTAAATAAATGACCACTCCAGCCTTCTTGTCCAGAACAAAAGATGCAAAATGTGTTCCCAATTGGGAATTAGCCAGATACTTTTGATCTTTTAATGCAATATGTGTCTCTTGTAAACAAACAATGTCATTTTTATGTTGTTTCAAATAATAAAATACTTTCTTTCTTTTCTGTGGTGAATTTAAGCCATTAACATTCCATGTCAGGAACTTCACCATCTCTGGTGACCATGAGCCTTTGGAACATAGCCTGAAGATCACCTGTTGCTCTCTTCGGACGTGCTCCTCCCACAGGCTCTGAAACAGCCGCACCTTGCATAGTTAGACCAGATACAAGCTTCTGTTTTTGCTCTTTTTCCATACGCTTGTATGCAGCCCTAGTCATCCTCTGTTCTTTCGGGTCCTCCTTTAACGCCAAACTCTGCTCCATAATCTCAGCCTGCCACATCTCCTCAAGAGGCAATGACATTGCCCCTTCACTCAATTGTTTGTGTTCTTGTCTTACTTCTGTTCTTTTAACTCGAGGAGACGGTGGTAAGCCTGCTTTAAGGACCTTAGTATAAAAATCTTTTGCTTTTAAAATTGTATTCAACCTGTACCTCGTCCCTGCATAATTCACAATTCCATTGGGTATTTCCCTGAATTTGTCACTTCTTAAGCTCATCGGACAGAAAAGCGAAATCTTTCCTTTTTCTAAGAATTTTTGGAGGTATCTCCTTTAAAATTATAATATCTTGGCCTGCAATTTGGAATCTTTCCCGATAAAAAGCCTGGATAATAGAATTTCTAGTTGATCTCCTGGAAAAGTAAATCACTACATCTCTAGGTAAATTTTTCTGTCTAGCAATCCAGGAATTAACCCTAAATGTCTTATCCATTTCTTTAAGTAATTCTTCAGGTTCACATTTCAAGACAGGAGCCACTGCTTGTACCACTTCCCATTCCAAATCTTCTTTAGGATTCTCTTTGAGGCCTCTGATGTGCAATGCAAACTCCATGTCTCTATATTGTGAAATGATGACTTCATCTTCTGTTCTATCAATTTTAACCTCTGCTCTGTCTATTTTCTGTTCAGCACTGATGATTTTATTTTCCAGATTCTCCACATACTCCATAACTGAATCCACACGAACATCCAGGCGTTCAATATGTGCAGCCAAGCCCTGAAGTGCAAGCACTATATCCTCCCTCATCTGTTTGTTTTGATTAACAAATTCTTCCGTTGTTTCCTTTGTTTCTTGCTGTAATACTTGTGTTAATACTTGTGTTGACTGCATCACAACTTGCTGAATGTCTGCCAATGTAAATGCAGGTGGTGGTGGGGAAGGTGGTTGTGCTGTAGGTTTCATTGTAGTTTGCCCTGCAGCTTGTGGTAAAGGTGAAGAAATAACACTTTTAGAGATTGTAGGGCCTCCCCCACGCCTTGCAGCCATCTCTTAGGTTTCAATTTCCTCTTTTTTCCAGCAGAATCAAAGTTCAAAAAAAAAAAAAAAAGAAAGGAGAAGGGAGAAAAAATAAAAGTTTTTCTCCCAAAGTTCCTTATCCTTCAATAAAAAAAGGATAAGCTTTCAAATACACAAAATCGGTACTGGGTAGAATCAGTTGCAAATTGTATCTCTTGCTATGTTGCAAAATATAACAATTTTCCAAAACAGTCAATTCACACAAGAAAGCAACATTCCAGCGCCATTTTTACTCCATTTCCATCAGCTTAAAACTTGAAGAAGATAATGAGTCTGAGTTAAAGTTAAAATCCAACTTGAAAATTCGAATCCTCCTGCTTCGCTCTGCCTGCTTCTCAAAGAAAAAAAATACTCACAGTCCCATCTGAGCAGCAGATGTAGTTGTTGCGTCTAGTTCCACTCCTTTATGGAGTGAAAGCGTCCTGGGAGCGAAGAAAGCCTGGGCTCCGAGGGAACTCACTCCGTTAGCCCCCAAACTCGTTGGGGGAATCACAGAGAAGCTCTACCTCTACCCAAACAAGCTCGCCTCTCCCTCTTCTCCTGAGGGAGAGACTTCGGCGCCACGGGACAGCTGATTTTCGCTGCCTCCGGGCGCTCTAACGCATCCCAAGATCGGGCGGCTTCAGAAACGCTGCCATTCGGTGCGGCAGCGCTACCGGAAGTCAGGAATTCTGGGTATTGAAGTCCACAAATCATAAAATAGCCAAGGTTGCCTACCTCTGGTCTAGTTTAATGAAGAGAAGGATGAGGGGTGACATGATAGTAGTGTTCCAATATTTGTGGGGCCACCACAAAGAAGAGGGGGTCAATGTATTTTCCAAAGCACCAGAAGGCAGGACAAAAAACAAAGGATGGAAACTAAGCAAGGAGAGAAGCAACCTGGAACTAAGGAGGAACTTTCTGACAGAGAGAACAATTAATCAGTGGGACAACCTTCCTCCAGAAGCTGTGAATGCTCCAACACTGGAAGTTTTTAAGAAGAGACAGGGTTTCCTCCCTGAGCAGGGGGTTGGACTAGAAGATCTCCAAGGTCCCTTCCAACTCTATTATTATTGTTATTGTTGTTGTTTAAAAACCCTCTATCTTAGCTGGTGACTGTTTACATTGTCTGAAAAGTGTCTCTTTTCCTCTATCCTGAATTTGTTGCGAATCATGCCATCTATTTAAAATTCATACCCATCATCTTTTTTTAAAGTTATTTTGGTGGTGTGTATCTGCATGTCATGCAATTTTCAATATAGTGGAGTCTACTGTGGATGTCAGAGATCCCACGGCATAAACAGGCATAAATATTAATTATTTCTTAAATGTATGATCAAAACCACTCTGCAGTCAAAATTCTGGATTCCATCCACCCCTCCCCCCACTTGCTCCCCGTCACACAGTCTAGCAAACTGAGAGTTTCCTTCTAGCTAGTAGCAAATATTTTAAGAAAACATTTGTACTTCCCAAGGGTGAACAATGTAATGCCACATGTAGGCAAACATCCGTAAAATAACTTTGCATCCCTTAGGGGTTAGTAGCATTGCAATTATGACAGGCTCAGATGCGGGGTTCTTTTTTCTTCCAAGCAATCAAAATGTCAGAAAAGTAGCATGAATTTCTGGACTCATTGCAAAAATGATGGTTGGTATCGGAAAAAGTATAGTATGGATATATTTAGGACATAGCAATAACAATAGCACTTAGACTTATATACTGCTTCATAGTGCTTTACAGAGACAGCCTGTTGCCCCAAACAATCTGGCTCCTCATTTTCCTGATCTCAGAAAGGTGGAAGGCTGAGTCAACCTTGAGCTGGTCAGGATTGAACTTCTGACTGCGAGCAGAGTCAGCCTGTAATACTGCATTCTAAGCACTGGGAAAAAAGGAAGGAAGGAAAATAGCAATAGCACTTAAACTTATATACTGTTCCACTGTGCTCTCTGAACAGTTTCCCCCAACAATCTGGCTCCTCATTTTACCAGCCTTGGAAGGATGGAAGGCTGAGTCCACCTTGAGCTGGTCAGGATTGAACTTCTGACTTTGAGCAGTGTCAGCCTGTAATGCTGCATTCTAAGCACTGGGAAGGAAGGAAAATAGCAATAGCAGAGATTTATATATCACTCCACTTTTTTATATACCACTTTTATAGCCCTCTATAAGCAGTTTTACAAAGTCAGCCTTTTGCCCCCAACAATCTGGATCCTCATTTTACCAACCTCGGAAGTATGGAAGGCTGAGTCCACCTTGAGCTGGTCTGGATTGAACTCCTGACAGTAAACAGAGTCAGCCTGCAGTACATAATGCAGTTAGTATTATTTGGAGGATTGAAATTTTATTTCAAGAGGGAGGTGGTCAACCAGACAGAGATCTGCCTGCCTTCACAGATACAGGGGAGGGTCAACTGCTGACAGGCAGTGGTGCTGATAGGCAGCAGATCATCTTGGATGAGAAACAGCTGCCTCCTCCACTGGATCCAAGGGCATGGAGAGTGGAGCACAGGCAAGCCCAGAGAAGGGCTGCAAGGATACTCTGGAGGAAGCCACCTCACCCTCCTCACAAGGAACAGCTGTGGGGACTTAGTCTTTGCCAGGAACAGTCCCCCAATTTGACTCATGCTTTTTGCCGACTTGGAAGACTGCTATTTGTCTTGCCCTAGCCTTCTGGACTGTTTTCACCCTTTGCTTTGCTTTACCTTCAGAACTGCCTTTGTCTTGTACCTTGTCTTTGCCCTGAGGACTGCCATCTCTTATGCCTGGACTTTGCCTTGTGGACTTTCCTGGTAATGTTTGGGCTGTTGTGTAGGGGCCTGAAGGTGGAGTCGGGTGGAGCCTTACTAATTGTTGGAGGGCTGTTGGTTAAACACTTCTGGAGGACAATAAAGGATTCTCTTTAGGCCTACCTTGCCTTGACCATCTGGGTCATTAGAGTCACTTGCTAGGAAATACTGTTATAAAACCAGGGTTGTAAAACCTCATGTGAGCACTAGATAGCAGCAAAGATATACAGCAAACTTTAACTTTGCTGCTTGCTAATGGTTGTCTATCTATTTACAGGCTAGATATTGACAGCCCTACAGGGAAGTAGATGAGTTAGTAGCCATTGAAACATGACTAGGAGAACTAAGATTTCTTTTTAACAGAGAATATGTGCAGTTCAGGGTTGAACTGTGTGGTCCTTGGTCCTTGGTTGTTTGCTTGCAGATGTTTCATTATCTGATTAGGTAACATCCTCAGTGCAATGAGTGTGGGCTTTGCTCCCTGTTTATATACCTTGTCCTGTCAGTGTTGGTAGGTGTGTCTTTTCCTCCTTGGTGATTCCTTGATCAGAGTATTGTTCTCTGCTGCATTGTTTGCCAGGTGTTAATCCCTGCTAATCTTGATGTTGGCTATTGAAGAGGATACATTCTGATCTTTTTGTTTCCTTCTTAGCTTTTTTTATTGCCTCTCTTTCAAATGATATATGTGTAGTGTTTCTCAGGGGTTGCCACAAAGAAGAGGGACTCAAGCTAAAGCATGTGTTGTGAAATTAAGTTTACTCAGTGAATGGAAACCTAGTTGGGTAATGAAATGTCTGCAAGCAAATAATCAAGCTCAGCACCGAGAACTCCACTTTTTTTTAAAAAAAAGTCTAAATTGAGTAGGCAGATAGAGATATCAACAACAGCTACCAGGGAATTCATTAGAAATCTATTTGCATAATTCTCCAACACAGAGTCCAGTGTGCAACAGATGGGCTGCTTGGATGCTCCAGTCAGAATTTTTCACAAAGCTCCTACATATTTGGGAAAGTTGTGACAAAAAAAAAAACACTTTGGAGAGAGTTATACACAGTCCCCCCATATTAAGACTGCCTTTGGGAATGGCGCATATTGTAATTGTGTTTTTTTTTTATCGCTATAGAAAGCATGCTTTGGGGCAAGTTGCAGACAAAACTTTCTAAATATTAAAGAAAGTTGCTGGTTATACACAAACACTATCTGCTTCCTCTGCTCCCAAACGAGATAGCAGATGGGGAAACATTCCGATATGAAAAATAGACAAGGATTATGCATCTTCCTTTCCAATACTGTTGCCTTGAGCAAATGTAACACTTTCTCACTTTCCCTGCATCTGTTTTAAGCTTCTGAAACATCCATCAGAAAACATTCCTAGTAATGTCCCACTTTTCACACTATTTGGCTCTGACAGTAAAGTGAAGTCAGCCTTCATTTTTCCACCCAAGATGCAAATAAAAGGAAGTGCATGCTATTGCAAGGTTGAACAAAAAACAAAACAAAACAAAAAACCCCCAAATACAGTTCTATGTTTGGGATTCAAAAGAAGAGGAACTAGAAAGGGACTTTGTAGTACTGTAGTAGTTGTGTTGCAGTTTATAAAGAGGGCAACCAAACGGTCACACTGGTTACCTTTGCCTTGGATGGGAGCTCTTCCCGAAAAGATTTCCCACACAGCACTGAACACTGGGGTGAATAAATTAAATTGACCTCTAGTGAAAGAAAGAGGAACGGACAGGCAGACCAAACGGAGCATATCAATGACATATCCCTGGAAGATTTCTCCAAGAATTTAGCTGAATAATTAGTTTTACCATCAGAGCCCAGTGGGTTCCCTTTTTTCTTTTCCGACGAGCGGGTTTTATCTCATCTGCTCTCAGTGGTACATCTAAAGAGGAATTTTCAAAGTTGGTCTTGTGGGTCTCATCATCTCCAGGATGTTGAAAGCATTTAAATGCATTCTCCAGCGCTTTCACATGTTGACGCTTGGCATCTTAACAATAGGGATGAGGAATGGATCGGTGAGGGAATAGAAGAGACGGGTAGAGATGCTCCATTATAGCAAGCAAAGCTGAAAGCTTTTGATTGCTGGTTTAATTAGCTCTGGTCCAAGAATAAGACAAAGGAAATTAAAAAGGGGGCAGTGTAGTCGAAGGAAAATGAAGCAATGAAGCCCTTTTCCTAAAAGAGAATATGGTTTCTGAATAATTGAATAATAATAAACAAATAATAACTACTGTCACTTTAAATGTATACTAATCAGCCTACATTAAAATGAGATTTCATTGCATACACCTCTCAAAGGGTAACTACCTCCAATATACACTCCATAAACACAACAAAAATATGCATGTACCCACATACACACATATACAGTATATGGCCCAGAGAAACAGCACACTCTAATTTCAGATGTGTACATATACATGGTGAGAAAAACAAATCTTGCTAGTTTACCAGATGGATGGCATAGGGAACAAAGCTGTTACAGAATCTGGTAGTCCTCCTAGAAATACTTCAAAACCAGAGGGGAGCAACAGAAACAGAGCATGAAGTGGGTCTGTGGGGTCTCTAACAATGCTGAATCCCCCCAAACAGTGTACTACACTAAAAGCTTGGGACGTTGTTAAGATAATGCAATGAGATACTGCTGGCTTTATTTTTAACGTACTGTATGTTAGGTATAGTGGAATATGGTGTCATGTGATTTTAATTTCCCTTTGGTCTTTGCATTGCCTTTAAAGGAGAATATTTGTAGCTCAGGGTTGAAATGTGGAGTGCTTGGTGCTCTCTGAACTTGGTAACTTTCTTGCAGACATCTCATTATTCAAGTAATGAGAAATTTCCTGACAGAACAATTAATCAGTGGAACAACCTGCCTCCAGAAGTTGTGAATGCTCCAACACTGGAGGTTTTTAAGAAGAGACTGGACAGCCATTTGTCTGAAATGGTATATGTTCTCCTGCTTGAGCAGGGGGTTGAACTAGAAGACCTCCAGCTCTATCTTATCCTATCTTTTCCTATTCTGCCAATATCATCAGTGTGAGAAGGGAGTGGAGTTTGTGACAAGGAGGAGGAGGAGGAGAAAGAGAAAGAGAAAAAGAGAGAAAGATGTCAACTTTGGGCTCCTTGGTGCCCTTTGAGCTTGGCTGTTTTCTTGCAGATGTTTCATTAACCAAACTAGATATCATCAGTACTGATGATGTTACTTGGTTTGGGTAATGAAACATATGCAAGAAATAGACCAAGCTCAGAGAGCCTTTCCTTTGGCATACATCCCAAGGAAAGTGGTGGTTGACAAGTTATGGCTTGAAAGAAAAAGCCATGCTTTGGATCTACCTTGATAAATAACAATTCTTCAGACTTTGAATCAGGATGTCTTTCTTCCATTCTCTGAACTTGACACACTCCAACTGCTAAGGATCCCAACACACTGTTACAGGACAACTCTTTTTTCATCATTTCTTGTTTCTTGTTCGGCAGGGTTGCTGATAACTGGTGAAACTAAAAGAATTCTGTTGGCATCCCTTCAGCCTAAGTTCCAGTTAATTTGCAAAAGGCTTAAATAGCTGTGAAGTTTCTTGAGATCCTAAGAGTAGTTAGCTGCACGTCTATCAACACTCATGAACTGTCAATATGGAAAATACTTAGAAGTCCCTCTGTAACCCTTCAGCTGAACGGGCAAAAGAAAATGGGCGGTGGTGGTGTCTTTACTTCTTAGATGGCTACTCCTTAGTGGGTTTAAAAAAAAGACAACTAATCCAATTCTTAAGGTTTCTTTTTCTTCTCTAAGATAAATAATTGCTTCAATCACATTTTGTGGAGACATAAGCACACACAGGACAGGACACAAAAAGATGGTGGGAAGCTCATCAGAGGGAGATCCAGTCTAGAACTAAGGAGGAATTTCCTGACAGGGAGAACAATTAACCAGTGGAATGACTAGCCTCCAGAAGTTGTGGGTGCTCCATCACTGGAGGTTTACAAGAAGAGACTGGACAGCCATTTGCCTGGGATGGTATAGGGTCTCCTACCTTGAGCAGGAGCTTGGACTAGAAGGCCTTCAATGCATTCCAGCCCTATGATTCTATGAGATAAACTTTCCTTAAATTTAAGAGTTGGTTGTTAGCAAACAGCTGGGTCCTTCCAGAACCTGAAAATTTGAAAATGAAGACCCTGTTCTCTTGTTTGTCAGTAGTGCAAGGAAGAGTGCCCTTGAATATGGATATTGAATTTAACTGCCTTGTCTAACTCCCTTGATGATACTGGCTGCTACTTTCTGGATACTTTTCATTTTCAATGTGCTACTTTTATGTCTTTTAGCTTCCACTAATGACACAAAGCAGTGATATGTGGGTCTGACCTCTGCTACCCCCTCACAGCCCAGCCATGAGTTCAAATGACTTACAAAAGAAGGCTGTGGGTTTGAATGTGAGCAGTGATGAAAGCAGCAGCTGGCAAACAATATAAATGTGAGTGGGAGGAACTTGGCTTTTAAAAACAGGGACAAGTTTCTGTAACAACTTGGTTGCTAAGTTTTCAGTTATGTTAAGCAGAGGAAGGCTGGTGCCACATTCCATGTGGAGATTTTACATTTTGTTTGTTTCACAGAGGAGAGGGAATTGACTTATTCACCAAAGCAGCTGATGGCAGGACAAGAAGTAACCAGTGGAATATCATTAAAGAGAGATCCAGCCTAGAACTAAGCATGTAGCTGGATTACTTTTCCATGAGGTTGGTGGAAACAGCACTTCTCTTTTTCATTTTTCTCCTCACATTCAAACAGGATTGGTTTCAGTCCATGAAGAATTCAGGAACTTAGACACATTTCACCTCGAGAAGAGAAGCATGAGAGGAAAGCATAACCACTTCCTTCAAA
Source organism: Vipera berus (assembly GCF_964194415.1). Taxonomy (NCBI): domain Eukaryota; kingdom Metazoa; phylum Chordata; class Lepidosauria; order Squamata; family Viperidae; genus Vipera; species Vipera berus. Next base: position 14,386,583 of record NC_138216.1, read on the forward strand.
TATCTGGAATTTTACCAGGTGTTCTGCAGAGTGGGGTGAGAAAAAAATGGGTGATTGCATTAAGGCAGGTAAGAACTATTTTGTGGTGGATCCAATATGGAATTTCTTTCATTAAAGCAGAAATGGGACAGAATTAATAGTGGACATGTGAAGATTGAAGATCAACAACATAGTTCTGGGGATTTTGAGAGGAGAAATAGATAGTAAAACTCTCTAGAACAGTGTTTCTCAGTCTCGAAAACTCTAAAGATGGGTGGACTTCAACTCCCAGAATGCCCCAGCTAGCCATGGTGGTTGGGGAATTTTGAGAGTAGACATCTACCTATTGTCAGAATCCATTTATATCCCATTCATAAATCCCTATCTGTATGTTCTAAAATCTTACATCCCTCACTGGATTCTGCCATTCCCAAGGAGGAGAAGAGAAGATGTTAATTGGCTATCCTTATCCATTTGTTGCAAGGGTGTTTATTCAGCCTGCCTGGAGGCTGTCATTAGACCAGGGGAAGAACCTTTGAACTGAGAAGAACAAAGAAAGGAAGGATTTAGGATTTATTAAATTTATATGCCGCCCTTCTCCCTAAGGACTCAGGGCGGCTCGCAACAATAAAAATTAAGAGACATAAAATACAAAAATTAAAAAAGAATTAAACAATGAATATAAGAAATACGGGACAATTTAACACAATAAAAACCAAATTAAAAAACCATGGTCAGTCCAGGCCCGCTTATTGGAACAACCATGTCTTCAGGTCACGGCGATCAGGGGCCGTCCGCAGCTCTGGAGGCAGTTCATTCCAGAGGGTCGGCATGCCCACAGAGAAGCCTCTCCCCCTGGGGGTCACCAGCCGGCATTGCCTGGCTGACGGAACCCTGAAGAGGCCGACTCTGTGGGAGCGAACTGGGCGATGGGAGGTTGACATTAGCAGCAGGTGGTCTCGTAAGTACCCCTGGCCTAAGCCATGTAGGGCTTTAAAGGTAATTACCAGCACCTTGAATCGCACCCGGAGGGCAACCAGAAGCCAATGCAGCTCATGCAGGAGAGGTGTAACATGGGAGTATCAAGATACGTCCATAAGCACCCGCGCGCCCACATTTTGCACCAGCTGAAGCCTCCGGGTGCACTTCAAGGGCAGCCCCATGTAGAGAGCATTGCAGTAATCCAGGCGAGAAGTGACAAGGGCATGGGTGACCGTGCATAGGGCATCTCGGTCCAAAAAGGGGTGCAATTGGCGCACCAGGCGAACCTATGCAAAGCCCCCCCTGGTCACGGCGGTTAGATGATCTTCCAGGTTAAGCCGTGAATCCAGGAGCACACCCAAGTTGCGGTCCCTTTCTGAGGGGGCACAATAGCTCTCCCCCATCAAAAGAGATGGAACATGTTGGACAATGCAAGATGCCGGTATCCACAGCCACTCGGTCTTGGAGGGGTTCAGCCTGAGCCTGTTCCTTCCCATCCAGACCCGCACCACCTCCAGGCACCAGGACATCATGTCAAGGGCATCACTGGGTTGGCTCGGGGTAGAGATAAACAACTGGGTATCATCCGCATATTGGTGATACCTCACCTCAAAGCCACGGATGATCTCACCCAGCGGCTTCATATAGATGTTAAACAGGAGGGGGGAGAGAACTGACCCCTGAGGTACCCCACAAGAAAGGGGACTTGGGGTAGATCTCTGCCCCCCTGCCACTACAAACTGCAAACGGCCCGAGAGGTAGGAGGAGAACCACTGTAAAACAGTGCCTCCCACTCCCAACCCCTCGAGCCGTCGCAGCAGGATACCATGGTCGATGGTATCAAAAGCCACTGAGAGGTCAGGTAGGACCAGGACAGAGGAGCAACCCCTGTCCCGGGCCCGACAGAGATCATCTACCAGTGCGACCAATGCCGTTTCCGTGCTGTAACTGGGCCTGAAACCGGACTGGTATGGGTCCAGATAGTCCGCTTCATCCAGGAAATGCAGAAGCTGACGCGCCACAACACTCTCAACAACCTTTGCTACAAAGCAAAGGTTGGAGACAGAACGATAGTTATTTAACGAGGCCAGGTCCAGGGCAGGCTTCTTGAGAAGGGGCCTCACCACCGCCTCTTTTAAGGTGGAGGGGAAGACACCCTCTGTCAATGAAGCATTGACAACTGCCTGGAGCCAGCCCCCTGTCATCTCCCAAGCAGCCGAAACTAGCCAGGAGAGACATGGGTCCAATAAACAGGTTGTAGCGCTAAGTCTATGTATAATCCTGTCCACATCATCCAAAGACACAGGTTCAAACTCACCCCAAATGGTATAACCAAGACCTGCCTTCTCCACTCCGCCAGATTCCGCCCAGTCGGAGTCCAAACCAGTCCGGATCTGAGCGATTTTGTCCTGCAGATACTGTACAAATTCCTCAGCCCTACCTTGCAAGGGGTCATCCCTTGGTTGCTGCTTAAGCAGTGAGCGGGTCACTCTAAACAAGGCAAACAAAGAAAGGGAGGGGGGAGAGATCTGGTTTGTATCTCCAATTAGAATCTGAAAGGGAGGAAGGAAATGTCATAAAGGCATGGAAGATCCCTTTTCCCTTGGAAGGTTTTGACACCTGAACCTTAATTGATCCGGGACTGACCAAATGGACTGAGGGGAGGGGTTTCACTCGGGGACACTTTAAAAGTACCAACCTGTAACACAGTTTTCAGATCCTGTCTAGATTTCCCACTGACAATTATGTTTTAGTAAAAGTTCCTTTTTGGACAATTCTGTCTCCAAGAGTTCTTATTTCCTAAGACGTAGATTGGGGTGGGACCTTACATCTATCTTAAAATTCTCAAAGTTGAGAAAAATCTAGAATGTCACTATTTCTATTTGGGCAAATGCACAGGTGACAGAAAAATGTCACCTGCAACAGGAAACCATGACTATAGTCATGCATAATCTCACAAAGTCATTGTAAACTTGACCCAGATGTATCTATAATCCTTCAACAATGACAGTGTTGGCCTTGAATTAAGTGAACCTTCACAATGGAGCCTGCATTCCAGATTTGAAGTGTACAAACTCTTCTTTAATCAAATTTAACAAAAATTTCTGTTTTAAGACTCTACAGATACATCATTTAGAGAGACAGATTAAAAAGAGAGTGAGGCTGATGCACCGGTGTGCACATTCAGTCCAGGAGAATGGCTGTGCATTTTTTCTCTTGGGGGAAAAAAATCCAAAGCAAATTTTCTACCCACTAATTGAATGACAACTGGTGGGGGAAAATGCAGATCCCCCCCCATTTCCCATTGCTAGAAGGAATCTATCTGCAGGGTTTTGTGATCAAAATTCAAAGTCCTGCAAAGATCAATGCCCTGCATGACTCAGGGCTTGAAGGACTACAAGGCCTCCTGCTCTGAGTGGTTTCTGGTCAATGAACAAGGTCAGGTAGTATGGCCAGCTTGTTCTGTACAGTTCCTTCTCTCAGTCCCACAGATGGAGACTTCTCAATTGCAGCCTTCCTGCCTGTCCTGAGTTCAGATTAGCCCTTACCCTATTTGGACAAATGCACAGGTGGCAGAAAAGCCTTCCTTTTAATGTTGTCTCAGGAGAACATCTGAGGTGTTTCTGAGGTGAGCAGTAAGAAAGATGATTAGGGAGCTGGAGACAAAAACTTATGAAATATGGTTGCAGGAGTTGGGTATGTCTAGTCTAGTGAAAATAAGGACTAGGAGTGACATCGTAGCAGTCTTTCAATATAGGAGGGGCTGCCACAAAGAACAGCGGGTCAAACTATTCTCCAAAGCACCTGAGGGCAGAACAAGAGATATCAGGTGGAAACTAATCAAGGAGAGATCCAACCTAGAATTAAGGAGAAATCTCCTGACAGATTAATTAATCAGTGGAACAATTTGCCTCCAGAAATTGTGGGTGCTCCATCACTGGAAATTTTTAAGAAGACATTGGACAACCATTTATCTGGGATGGTATGGGGCTTTCCTGCTTGAGCAGGAAAACTTCCAAGGTCCCTTCCAATTCTGCTGTTCTGTAGTTTGTACATGTAGGGAAAGAAACAGACAAGCCGGCAGATAGATTTCCCTCCATCTCAGTGTATTAAACTGTGGCTTACTGTTGGCAATCATGGTGGAGTTGTGGAAGATTTGAGTGGAAGTGGTGAAGGCCATATTTGGAATTGGTTGCCACATGTGGGTGATGGACATGTGACAGCTAAGAGGGGCTTGGCTTCTAAGCCAATATAGAGGAGCTGTTGTGGAAAGGTGCCATAGATATTGCAGAGAACGCAGCTGAAATGGTGTCTTGATAGTTGTTACTGTATGTAAAATGAGCAGGAATCTGAACTCGGCTATTTGGTGTTTTTTTAAAAAATGTTCTCAATAGAGAACTGGATCCAAGTGGCCTTTTGGAAATTACTAAATTCACGGAACAGAAAGTGGGTGATATTTTCCTGTTTTCTCCAGGGAAGGATAAATCCTCCCATCATTTATCTAAAGCAGGCTCACCTTCAGCAGGAGAGGCCCCTTGGGAAGAATTCTCTCCTGATACCCTCCCTTGAGACAAAGGATGTGTGAAGCCCAGAGAGGAGACAGACAACCAAACAAGGATTTTTAGATCACTGGAACCAATAAGAACATGCACTCTTCGGTTCAAGACCCTGCTGGAGAAGTGAGTGATGATTTACTGGTGCATTTAACAATAAGTCGCAGCCTTTAATTTTAAAATAATAACAATCCAAAACATATTTCAATTAATTTATTCAAAATTGTTTTTTTCTTCTTACTGTTTTTTTCACAAGGTCCTCTTTTCTTTCTTTTTTTTCAGATCAATTAAGTATTGATCTATTGGTTGCAACAGGAATTAATCTACCAGTTTGTTGCCTGAGCCTGTCATGGATTAAGAGAGAGTGCCTGCCCCCAAATCACCCAGCTGGCTTTCATGCCAAAGGCAAGACTAGAACTCACTGTCTCCCATTTCTAAACCAAACTAGCTCTAATTTATTCTAAATGATTTGAACCAATCAAATTTCCTCCATGGGTGCCCAGTTAGTGAAGTCCTGTGAGCAGTGACAAACCTGCACTCTTGCAATACTAGTAATGTCCCTTTTTAAAGAAGGAAATGCAATTAAGCAATAATTAGTCAATTAGTCGATCAGAAGGTCGGCAGTTTGGCGGGTCGAATCCCGAGTGCCGCGTAACAGAGTGAGCGCCTGTTACTCGTCCCAGCTTCTGCCCACCTAGCAGTTCGAAAGCACGTAAAAAAAAAAATGCAAGTAGAAAAATAGGGACCGCTACGGTGGGAAGGTAACAGCGTTCCGTGCGCCTTTGGCGTCTAGTCATGCCGGCCACATGACCACGGAGACGTCCTCGGACAAGCGCTGGCTCTTCGGCTTTGAAACGGAGATGAGCACCGGCCCCTAGAGTCGGAAACGACTAGCACGCATGTGCGGGGGAACCTTTACCTTTAGTCAATTAGACACCAAGCCATTTCAAAAGAAGGCAATGCACCAGGATGGGTGCAGAGACAATGCTACAGCGGAGTGCGACAACTCGCTGTGGGCCAACTCGCCGTGGGCCAACTCACCATGGCTAACTTGCCACACAGGACAACCCGCTATGGAACAATTAAATGACTCAGTTTAAAAATATTTTTATTTTTGTCATTCACATTTCATTTTGTCCCTCCTTTGGCATCCTTTGTTTTAATGATTCTATTTCACCATTTCTTGAATATTAGTGTGACTTCTTGTCCCATGGAGAGTTCTGCAGAAAGTTGGCTGTGGTGAGTTGGCCATGCTGAGTTGGCTGTGGAGAATTGTATGAGTGATTATTGAATAAGTAATGATTTATCTCACATAGTGAAGACGTTATTTTGAAGTAATTCAGCTGTGCAGTGTATCTACTCAAGTTGTCTTGAGTGGCAGACATTTTTCAGTGACTTGGCAGATGCTTCACTTAGTCTTCCATATCTGGATGCTTCATTTAGTCTTCCAGAGGATTGCTAGATGGCAGCAAGGAGATTGATAGATGCCACCTAAATGTTGTCAGATTGGCAGTCTGCATCAGGTAGCCCTTTTCAATAGTCTAGATCTTTAAATGAAAAGGCCAGCTGAACTGTATAACCTTAAGCAGGTTTTTCTTTGTTCCCTGGATGCTGACGTATGATTCTCACCAGTCTGAAGAATTCGTATTTCATCCTATGTATGATGAAAATGTAAACACTGTAGAGTATTGCAGTCTCTGGGGACTGAAGCTAACCTTATCCTTCACATCCCCTATGTTGTAATTATAAGAGTAAAAGTACATATAGTTGAAATTTTCAATCTGTAATCAAGCTCACTGGTTTGGACATTATTTCACAATCCAACTGCCTCACAAGTATGTCGTAAGGTGACAGAGAGAGAGAGAGAGAGAGAGGAGAGAGAGAGAGAGAGAGAGAGAGAGAGAGAGAGAGAGAGAGAGAGAGAGAGAGAGAGAGAGAGAGAGAGAATAAATCAGCAAATTAAAAAAGCTTATGTAAATAAATTGTCCTAGAGTAGACCCATGCTGCAGTGCTACAATGAGGAGAGGCAGTGGAGGTATTGTGTGTGTGTGGTGGGGTGAGAGGTACAACAAGGCACACAAATAAACACAATGGATGTTCTTTCTCCTCCCCTCTGTCCATTAAAGCTACCTCCCAAACTTGCCTCTGCTTTAGCTCTCTAAAGGACCTGGAGATCTTTTTAAGGACAGTGCTTAAAACTCTTGCTTGAGACTCCTCTCCCTTCTATCCTGTCTTTGTGATGGTTCCTTCCGGGTTGAGTTCTCGCCTGCCTGTTATTGCTGCAAGGAGAAAGGAGGCACCAGATGGAATCATTTCTCCAAGAAAATGCTCTGATGCTTATTTCTAGGCCCTGGATGGCCTAGAATTGCTTCTCAACATCTGAAATCTTCCCAAAATTAAGACCACCTTAGTAGAAGCAAATGAGAGACCTTTAAAAAGTTGGATCTCCTCCCCTCCTCTTGCTCCTAGTTAATGCAGCCCTGGTGCATTATTTTCCCCTAATGACCCTTCCCCCTTTCAGAAAACAAGATCAGAAGTAAATACAGAAAACCCAATTTTATGCAGGGTAAGAGGACCTTCCACTGTACTGCATGTAGATGTTCTCTTCTTAATTCCTGTAACAGCAATAACTTAATTAAGGATCACGTAAAGAATCAACAGGAACTGACTTTTGTTCAAATACTGTAAACAGAATAGTTTTGAAGGGGGGGGGAATGGGAAAGAAGAGGACGTCATATTCACATCAACATAATTAATGGTCTGCAAAGACAGGCAATTAAAGGTTGCAGCAGTAATCCACAAGATCTCTCCCTTTGTTTCCCAATTAAAACCCTTCCAAACTAATTAAAAAACATGGGTTTGTCACACCATGCCATGGCTTCAAACTGGCACTGAAAAAGCAAAGTTCCTGGGCAGAGAAAATAAACGTGGCACAATGCAGAAAGGTCCAACTTTCTTGTGCAACAATCCTATGCTGAATGCCATCTACAAAGTCCTCCCTGCACAGCATAGAGGGACCCAAATTCTTTTCAAGGAGAGACTCTTCTCTCTAACATGGGTTTCCCTCTCCTCTTCTTTCATTTTTGAATGGAATTATTCCTCTTCTTCCATCAGCAGAAAGAAATGCTGGCTTCAAGAAAGCAAGGGACAGATACACCACTTCTGTATTGCTGTTAAGAAAGCAACAGGGTTAGTAAAGCACAGAGTCATGAGAAATGACTTGGTTGTTGTTGTTAGCTGCGAAGGCATGTCTGACCCATCGCAACCCCATGGACAACGTCCCTCCAGGCCTTCCTGCCCTCTACCATCTTCTGGAGTCCATTTAAGCTCACGCCTACTGCTTCAGGGACTCCATCCAGCCACCTCATTCTCTGTCGTCCCCTTCTTCTCTTACCCTCAATCTTTCCCAGCATTACTATTGTGTAGTGGGTCCGACGCAAGAGAGACGCCAGCCGGTGTGTGAGTTCAGCTCTTTATTGGAAGGGGAAGTGAACTGGGGAATGAGGGCTACCTGGCCTCCTTATATACCTGGCCAGGTAAGCTAACAGCCAATGGGGTTGGCCCTAGGTTTCCCGCCGAAACTGTCCAGGCCAACGCCCCCTGAGGGCTGTTGCTATGCAGATGCCTGCATACATAACACCCCTCCCCCCTTAGAGAAGACCCACATAACAACAACAACATGCAACTACTATAACTATGAGTATATATATATAAAAAAACAGTGGTGTCCTTGTGTGAGGATCACTTGCACACATAGTCCGACAGGTAGGCTGGTGTCCTGTGTGGACGGGTGGATCGTATGGGTGTGCTTGGCCCCTGGGCTTGGACCGTGGGTTCCTGAGGCCTTTGTGCAGGGCTGCAAGGAGCCGGCATCAGGAAGTCCTCCTCCTCTGGTCCCTGCCCTGTGACATCCTCAGCTGGGTTGACCCCTCCTGGAGTGTGGTCCTCCTGTTGATCGTGTGCGTTGAGTTCAGGGACGTGTGTGACGCGCTCAGGGGCGTGTGTGACGTGCTCAGGGACTCTTCCTCTGAGCTGATCGATGTGTCGCCTTATGCGTCTGTCCCCCTCCACCCCTACAATGTACGAAAGGGGTCCTGTTTTCCCGACCACTGTCCCCGGAACCCAAGGATGTCCAGCCCCATAGTTCCTTGCCCAGACCAGGTCCCCCAGGTTGAGGACCCTGTGTGTGGATGATGATGGCAATGGTGATGGTAGTGATGCTGGTGGTGATGGTGATGATGGTGATGATGGTGATGATGGTGATGTTGCCCTACCGGTTTCGGCTGCTACCCGGTCTGGGTGTAGGCGGTCCAGCTTGGTGATGAGGCACCGTCCCCATCGCAGTTCTGCTGGGCTCTTGCCGGTAGCCACGCATGGTGTTGTGTGTTAGGCTAGTAAAAATTTGGCCAGTCTGTGGTGCCAGTCCCCGCTGATGATGCACCGGAGTGCGTCTTTGGTCGTCCTTACCATC